>NC_049214.1:35507957-35809207 GCF_013347855.1 Anguilla anguilla | reverse complement strand
GAAAAAAACGTTCAGGGCATATGGACCATTTAATGACCAAATACATTTTCTGACCCACTACTTATTAAAACATGCCCTGATATGCTTAAATATATCATTAATATGGATTTCCCCCCCCCATTTCCATTTCCATTTCCAATGCGCAACAACTTTATGTATGTTGTAACTAATGCTGTGCTTATAGGGCAGTTTCCTCCAAATCCAATGTCCTGAAATACGGGGCCAAAACAGTTTTGTGTCAAAATTGTGTCACTGTCCAAATGTATATGAACTGCACTCTATGCTCACTGTGAATTTGGAAAGTGTATACAGTATATAGGCTTATAATTTAGGACATTGTGGGCCTATACACTGTATACACTTTCCACATATTGGATAGTGTATACAATATACATATTGTTCTGGTAATGTTGTGCCGCTCACTTAAATTGTTTTACATAACAATATAAGTGAGCTGCACAAACTTACAAGTACAATATGCAGCTGCCTGCCATAACCTGGGGGACAGTGATGAAACATCATCATGTGTATCCTGCACGTAAATGCATTTTCATTTTTACTCCTCTTCTTAGTGTGTTTATTACTTGAATGTATACTGTTATATAGTTTTATGTGATTAAAGCTTTGGCAATATTTAGTCATTTGTTTTGTCAATAAAGCATTCTTGAATTTAATTTAGAGAGAGAGAGAGAGAGAGAGAGAGGCAGGGCAGAATCAATCTGGCCTCAATTCTGCTTTTATGGTTTAGTCAGAATAAAATCCACAAGTTACAATCTCTGCTCAGTACAGTTCTGTGAGTTTGCCTGTTACAATGGTGTGGCTTCATAAGAAAGGGAAGATGTGGCTGTGAATGAGACCCGCAGCATTTAGGTACACCTCAGGAATAGCCGTCATTGAACATTAAAAAGACCTGAGCCAGCGCTGAATGTATTTAGGAAGATGAGCTTTCACCATTTTTGTTGGGATTGGATCAAGCGGACACTTAGCTGGTTTTGAGGTAATAAGCAGTTTGGTCTGCTGATCTGCTTTGGTCGCTAATAAACAGGGTATCGTTGCAATCAGCGCTTTATTCTGTAGTAGTGGGCTATTCGCAGGCTTTTTGAGGAAGTAATGCAGAGAGAGGAAGACATCAGGAAGATCGATACCTCACTCCCCTGGATCTGATATAATGTCCAGATGCAGGCCTCTGGCTCTGCTACCTTCTGCACCAGTGCTAAATTATGCCGACGCTTTCTACAGAGACCGTTAATATTAAGCTTGGCAGCAGAACTAGTGCAAACCATTAAACTCTCAACACAACACAAGCCTGCAGAAGGTGCCATAATCGATTCTTGCCTTGCTGGTAGTTAATCCGAGGGTTGACTCCGAGGTTGAAGCCCTGTTCTCGAACTGGATTAAGTTGAGAAATAGAGTTAAACAGATAAAAATTGATGAATAAATACTGTTAGATAAAAATAGTAGTGTGTATGCACCCAGTGGCCCACAGTTTGGGGATGTACGGCAAACATAATTATCCTTTCTTTGATCAATATGGTAAGATCACAAATAATACAGTCAGCGGGGCTTTTAGTAAACCAGTGTAATGCTCTGCTCATTTTTAATTCCACACCTATTTCCATTCTTTCGTATTACCTCGCATTTACATTGAACAGACACTCTTATCTAGAGTGACTTGCATTCTTTACAAATAATCACTATACAGTGAGATATTTACTGCAGAAATTCAGGCTAAGTACCTTGTTTAAGGGTACAACAGCAGTGCCAAACCTGGCAATAGACATTCAGTTATAAATCCACTCCCCTAACCACTCTACCACACTTCTGCCCAGTTATACTATCATTTCTTAATCCCAGTGCTGCAATGCTCACTTAGATTTCTAACTAAAGTATTGCAGCAAAACGTTGATATCAAAATTTCCCAACAATTGTGAAAATAGCTCTTTTTGGGCTCTAAATGTAACATGTAATTTTAAAAAATTCATGGTTCCAATGTGTATTGAGTTAAACACAGTGGTTCTTCTGTTTTTTTATTGATTACCTACAAACAGTGTAAAAAAGGAAAATCACATTTGCCCTTACAAATGTGCTTGGCTTTAAATATGAATAGCAATTTAGAATAGAATGATTATAAAAAAATTTGAATGTAGACACATATACACATGCATGCACTCACAAACACACACGCACACACGCACAGACACGCGCACACACACATTCTTACCACATGCGCAGACACACACATGCACACACCCACACGCGCAAACGCAGAAAACATCAGACCGACGGAGCAGCGCGTTTTACAAGTTCACATTAAAATGAATATTTTCTTAATTTTCTGGGGCTGAGACGGACCAAGAGTCCAGGGACGATGTTGATGGATGACGTTTTAATGCAGCCGAATGTTATTTTTACTGAACAGGGAAAACTATAAATTTTTACTTCATTGGCAATGATGGTGCCCTATGCATAAAAGTGCGTCGCGCCCGCGCCGCCCATGAGTAATCTCCCCTCGCAGCAGATGTTACTTTGCAGAAACCAATTCTTCGGATAAGATTTGCAGAAGATTAATTGTCTACAGCTGTTTCATGGCCCGGCACAATCTTAATACATTTATGATAAGTTTAAAAGCTCACTAGAGGCAACAGACGCTCCCTTGTGAGACGGGGAGGAGAAAAGAGAGGCTTTTTTTCCTTCTACATCTGGATTCATATCTCCTGTCTTTTTTTATTGCAGCCTTTATGCGCGCTGACTGCCGCTGCCCGGATCACCATTGTGCCCTCACGCAGCGGCGTTCCAGCCTTCTCCCGGCCTTCTTTATCCCGTCTTTCCCCCTTTCTCTTTTCCCAGCTTCCCTTTCTTTCTCCCCCCCTCCTTTCTTTTTCTTTTTTCTTTCCTTTTTTTTTTTTTTTTTTTTTTTTTTTTTGCATGAGCGAATTATTTAAATTTGTGCAAATGAGTTGTTTCCATTTTTCTCCCCTCTGAGTGGAAATTGAAAGTGACCCAGGGTGACCTCCCTCTATTAATCGTTGTAAATTGCTGCAAATGCACAATCCCGAGCGCCGTAAATGGTACGGGGTCCCTGCCGGTGATTCGTTAATGGGAGGGATATGACCCAGCCAGCGCCAGCCACCCGCAGTAGTTAAGAACAATTGCGGTGTTATGACCCACACCAGGAGCTTAAAAAGTACCATTTGCATACAGTATTCGCAGGCGGGAGAAGCACTTTGTTTGGACCCGACGGCATGCCAAAGGTCAATCCCCGCTCAGAATGGTTAAGGGGCGACTTTTAAAGAATAATCTAATATAAGTGTCTGGTATGCTTAGGCAGAACACAAATTGTCTGAGGTTTTCATTTATTTAACCTTTGACCTCGCGTATGTAACAAATCCCTTCGGGGGTATTGTTTGCTGTTCATGACATATTAGGTTCAGTAATAATACCAGATTTTCTTAGTTTGTTCCTTTATAGGAGGCTGCTGTGTACTGGCAGGGCGAATGTTCTGTGTCTGTGTCTTTTCTGGGAAAGCCTTTTAGTCAAAATGAGGTCAATGCAAAACACATCCATCCATTGTGCTATTATTCAAAGTAATATCACATTGTTATTCTTGACTTAATTTGTCCAAGAAAAGTTATGCAACCTACCATCAATTTTTGAATGTCTTCTTCTTTTTTAAGCACAGGTATGAAATACCATTAATTGGCTCGCTATAAAGCAAACTTCAGTTTAGTCGACAGCAGGATGTCAGTTATTGATGATCCAAGAAAAAATCTTTGCGTGAACGAAACAGGCCGCAGCATCTGTCTGCTGATCGCTGTAACCGTACTCCTTAATATTGTTCCCACCTTCCCAGCGCATTAAACCGCAATAAAACCCAGCTTAGTGTTAACTGACAGCGAGGGTCATAAATAACACTGACTAACCTTGGGTACCGCTTCACTTCAGAGCCACCTCACGCATCGAACATGACTTAATATGCTGCAATAAAATGAAACCTTCAGTTCATAAATTTGCATGATTTATAAGGGGAATATTAAATTAATCTAACGTTATAAATATGCAACAACATGAAAGCATTGTCGCTGCATAATGCTCATTTATTCTAATACGATGATGAAACTTAATTAGTAATTGGGTCCTCTTTCCCTCTCTCCCTTGTGCTCATTAAGCAGAAATAATTAAGTTAATGATCTTAAAATTATGCCACTACTTTATTTTCCTGCTACTTTTGAAAACTTTTAATGGAGATTACGTGTAAATAAATATGCATATGAAGTCATGACACCAGAAAAGAGTTATACAACACACATATTTTGTATAGTGATAATTATATAAAAGCATTTTCCTAATCAATATAGGTCTATACTCTATATGCTTCATTTGCACAAAAATAGAGGCATCGATCAGTTATTTATAGGACAGTGCATATGTGGATTGTCTGAAATATTATTATAATGAGATCAATGATAAGATTCATATTTATATATTAAGTAGTATTTACCATTGAAACAGACTGATCTATAACCTGTTGCTCAAGATTATTCAAGATTAAATATTTGTAAAACAAATATAAATATTTTTAAGAATCTTGAGTATTTCAGAAGCATAAGGGACCGAAAATGTAATACTGTTCCCATTACAAAATTTAAGGGAATCTAACATACAATAAGAAAAGGCAGGTATCGTTTAAACAATTTTGCTCAGAAGATTAACACTATATAATGAGGAAACAGGCTCTTCAGCCCAGCTAGAGCATGTCATTTACTGTGTAAAACTCCATAACTCCAAAACTCCAGTGGGTGCGGAAAGACTGCTCAGAGATAACTTTACTCATTCTGTGTCCATTACAAACTTTATTAAACGAGCTTGCTGATGTTTCTCAGGCGGAAAAGAAGCAACTGTGGAGTGGTTCAGCCCACATATAACATAACAACACAAGAATACTTACAGCAATGAGGGGAACAGGCCATGCTGCAAAGAGCATTGCGTTAACAGCCTGTACACTCCCAGGCTGTCTACCTCTGGCCTGGCAAGATGTGTAGAAGAACACTTACTGATATCAGTACTGAATGTACCACTGTCTAATTTCCACCTTCATCCATTTCTTTGTTCTTCTGACAGAACCATATATATATAGTTCTGTCAACCTATATATATATATATATATATATATATACACATATATATTTTAATGAAACTAAATTCCAAAAAGAAAAAATCATGCGTGGTCAATGGGAAGGGTGAAGTGTGTTGGAGGTGGGGGGGGGGGGGTGGCGGTGTTGGAGTAGCCGGTGGTATTAATGCAGCCCCCCCCCCCCCCCCCCCCCCACGAGCAGCGAAGTGGTCTGTGGTATTAATGCGCATTTCCTCCAAGCAGTTGACATCATCACTCTCTCAGCCACTTGTCCCCCCCCCCCCCCCCCCCCACCCCCCCCACCCCTCCCTCTGATGCACATCCCTGGGTTTGTATATAAACAGATACCTGTCACGTATGACAAATAGGATGCCTCCTTAGTAAAGGCCTCATTCTCCGCAGATTATTTACTTTTAATGGGTGGGGGAAGGGAAAAGCACTTAATATGTGGTCACAAAGACCGTGATGTATGGGGTCACCACAGCGACGCTGGCGTCTCCCTGTTTGCTCTTTTCAAATAAATCTAACGAGGGATGGGATTTTTTCGTCCGAGGTGCTGCACGGCGATCAGGAAAGCCTCCTGTTCATTCAGGGCTAGTGATATTCAAGGCCTCAGCGGGAGAATAGATTATACACGTGTATTCCCTCCTTTTTTTTGCCCAATGACAAATGAGTGTTCAGGAGTGCTTTATATACTTTGCTTGTAGTGAGTAACTGTACTGTGTCGTACACAGAATACGGTGCTCAGATATAGGAAGGGGGAGGCAGAGAGAGATAAAACCAGGAGCCAGTGTTTGTGTGCAAGCCCACATTTTTCAATACAAAAACTTGGGCTTAAATCATATATGACAGCTCACGCATGCCACTCATACATTATAGACAGTGTGCTTGACATAAATGCATCTGAGATATTGATTGTATTTAAAGGCGTTCTGTTTGGTTTCCTGTTTTTGGTTGTCCGGTGTGTTTTTAACACTTGTAAATTCACACTTTAATGCATTATGAAGCGCCGTGTGGCATTACGAATGGCTAAAATGCATTATAACAATGCCATTTAGTAAAGTGTTCATATTATTGTCTGAACTCTTTAATGATCAAAAACATTAATTCACGGATGATTCTTTTATTAATATCCTGAATGGTGATAAAAGAAGTAATAATGTAAGTCCAACGTAAAGACAGAAGGATGACATTATCCTTGCCGTCATTTGTCTTTTTTAAATGCCAAATGATAACATTTTATTTCAGCCCAGCTAAAGTGATCAATTTTCTTTCAGTTTTTTAATGCTGACTAATCAAAGTCATTTTTGCGGCGGCTTAATCAAAATCCCTAAACTTCTGTCATCAATCTTCCAAAAAAAAAAGAGCTACTGTATGGTGGATCATTTGTAATTCAGACTCTCAATTTCCTTCCCTCGCCTCTTTTGCTGCTGTGAGGGGAAAAAAAAAATAGTTCATTTGCGTAGAGGAAAAATGTAATTACTGATTGATTAATTCATTAACTCTGGCAGTGACACCGTGTCTAAATGGCTTTTTAGCCCGGACAATCAGCATGAAACAAAAGGGGAAATGCACGTGGCCTCTTTCACAAGCCCTCCGCCTGGTGTGTGAGGTTCTTAAGAGGTCGTTTGTACTGGCTCTGGCGGCAGTCAAACTATATCAAAAATAAAAACAAATGCAAAATTGTGAAATTCATTCCCCTTCCACCTCCTTATTTTCTTGCAGAATCCATTCCACGTATATCCGTCTTTGGGCTAAAAACGTGTCCAGTGAAATCCGTTTTCATCAAGGCACTGGCCTGTGTTCAATCAACATTTGTCCTTTTCCTTGTTGATTGAATCCAGGCTAATGTTCTGGTGCAGAGTGGGGTTGGTGCGCCACCCCATCTCGTGTCAAAGACTTTGATCTGCATCTCGGGAAAGATGTGAATCTCATCTGGTCTATCATGAGGCGTGGCCACTCGCCTTCTGTCTGATTCCCCCTGGACTGTTGCCGCTGCACAGGAACGCCTTCCCCCGATTCCTCCGAGCCCAGCGTCGTTTTCCGAAGGGAACATTATGATTTCCTCCAGCGGCCCCCCCCCCGTTAACCTTGACTGCTGCTTTGCAGTCTCCGAGATGCGGGTTTAGCATGTTTGAGATTTGCTACCTGCGAACAGCGTGTTTGGGCACTCGGCAGTGTTCGTCTTCATGATCTTGTCGTAATTAATTGTCGTTTACGGCGCGGAGGTTGTTGCCGTCAAATAGAACGGGTGGCACAGGAAACAGGGTATCGTAGGGGGGGAGGGTACAGGGACATGGAGTCAGGGAGGCACAGACTGGCAGGGTGGTAATGTCTGTGTTTGGAAGGTAACATGAACAGTCACAGACTGGCAGGGTGGTGATGTCTGTGTTTGGAAGGTGAAATGAACAGTCACAGACCGGCAGAGTGGTAATGTCTGTGTTTGGAAGGTGACATGAACAGTCACAGACAGACAGGGTGGTAATGTTTGTGTTTGGAAGGTGAAATGAAGACACCAGCCCCTTTGTTGATTGATTGATTGATTTATTGATTTTCTTTTATTTTCGTGTCATGCCCAACCCTCATGGGTTTATAAGACACCAAAAATACAGTTGCAGTGGTCAAATATTTCATTACATTTCATTTCATTACAAAATTACAGATTATTATACAGCTCGGTCTTAAACAAAATATTCTGCCTTCTCTCCCAAGCTTGGCAAATAAAATCTGCTACAAAGAAAGTTCCCTTTCTTTTTTTCATAATCATCCAGCTCAAAGAAGTCAACATAAATCGGAGGACATTTTACTAAAAAGAACATCCCTTTCGTCCTCGTAGACAGGACAGTAAAACAAAAAATGAACATCATTCTCAATTTCAACTAGCTCACTCAACAAACAAAGTCTGTCCTTCTCTGGAGTGGCATTAAACCTTCCGATCTCTTGGACTGCGGCTGGTGCACTTGTTGATGGGGTGGGGTGGGGTGGGGTGGGGTGGGGTAGCAGTGGGGCTGTAAAGATGAGGACGGCGAAGGCTGCGCGCATGGAAAATGAGAAAAGGGGGTGCCCCGGCCCGCAGCGATGTGCGCGAGCTCCGATTTCCCATCATCCTTTAATAACCTATAATATTGTAGTGGGAGATTTCTTTTTTTTTTGTTGTTGTCACGGTTGCATCTGATTGATGGTGTTGCCTATGAGACATTACAAGTACAGAGTAAATTGACCAAACAGCTAAACATACAAATTATTAAAAGGGTGGGGAGTGGGGTGCGGGGGGTTCGCCTCTGGACCTCTAGGGGGAGAGCAAACAGCCTTTAGTTAAGCCCATCCTATTTCCAAGTGCAATTTATAGTCTATTGACTCAGGGTGGTGTCTTTTCGGTGGCACGGAAATTGTCATACATTGCAGATGAGATGCTCCTTCTTGACAGCCGGTTCCGAAGGCCAGTGGCGGGAGCAAATATCACATTAAATGTTCGGGGAGAAAGGAGAGATGATATCAGGTTGCAACATCGTCCAGGTCGAACGGTTCTTCATTTCCTGAAATCTTGAAAAAAAAAAAAAAAAAAAAAAAAAAACGCTTCCCGCACACACACACACACACACACACACACACTCATACACACAAGCACACGTACACACACACACACACACAAACACCCCATATCCCCTTCACCATCTCATACCCAAATGATTTACACCGATTAAGAGCGCGGTAACGATGCTTTTCTGACACCTTTGGCGGTGGCGTGCCTGGAGGAGAGTTTGCACTCGTGCTCCCGTTCTCATTATCTCACCAGGGCTGATGTTTTGACAGAGAAGATCCTCCGCTGCCACTCAAGTCTATCAATGTCAGGGAAGGGCTTAGCAGCAGACTCATATATTTGGATTAAAACAGTCAAAGTCATTATACGCGGAACGTTATTGACCTTTTAAGATACAACTTTAATAGCTTTTCTCTCTCTCTCTCTCTCTCCTCTTTCTCTCTCCATCTTAAATACGTAGGGCCGGCCTCATTATGAAGTCCCTCCCAGGACTTATTTGAATTGGAATCAGATGGTTTATTTCCTCTGTTCCTTCTGGATAATTCCGTGGGCTTTGTTGCTGGAAAAGGGGGGAATTAAAGGGGACCGGCAGGCGGAGCAGCCCATTAGGATTACAGGACAGGGAACTCATTTTCCGCTTGATGGCCAAACCTAGACCGAGCCTGACTTACACCAAATCAACAGGCTTTCTGTGTGCTAGAATTGAGTAGAAAGGGGATAACAGACCTTGAACAGATGCAAGCAAGGTCTTTAAAATACAGCTGTAATGGAAGATGACATTTTTTTTTTTTATCATGATGCAAAGTGTATTTACTATTGGTGTAACTTTTTATTGTCATAATCCCTCTTGTAACAACTTCAACAACTTTGATGCTAGTAAAAGATTTATGGATTTATGCATGCAAGTGTGTGTGTATATGCACAACTCAATGCATATGTGTGTGCAAGTGTGTGTGTGTAATAACCAGTGCTTTTTTGTGTGTATTTTTAAGTGTGTTTGTGTGTATGTTTCTGTATGTGTCTATATGCCTCCAAATTTATATGTGTGACTGTATGTGTTTATGTGTGCACGTTTGGGTATAGGTGTGAGCATGTGCATGTTCAAGTGTACATCTTTGTGTGTGTGTGTGCATACATGTGCGTGAGTGATTGAGTGTGTGTGTGTGCGCGCACGTGTGTGTTTGTGTGTGTGTGTGTGTAATATCCTGCCCTGTCATGCTTTCAATTCCTCATCATAGATGCCTCCATCTGAATCACGAGTGTTGAATGAGGGAGAATCAGTCACGCATAATGACAACACTGTGTCCCTGTCAACAAGCAGATCAAAGCTATGATTTGTCCCTGTTAACATGCAGGTGTAATTGAGGGGGTGTAGATGGCCATTTATTTGTTTATAGCCGCAAATGATAAGCTCAAACACTTCCCTTCTTCACTGAATCTCTGTCTAGACCTAGAAATAGAGGTTGTTGAAAGACACGCTACTTAGACACTCGAGTGTGCTATAAGCTATCGATCAAAGCATTGTCGCAGTTTCATCTCACAAGAACTCATATACCTCTGAAACTTTTTATTTTTATTTTCTGCTCTGCTGGAGAGCAGGTTTTACGGGCTGACAGCAGAAGTCAAGAGCAAATCCCTCTTTGTTATTCTGGCGATGGACTGAGTTTAATAGTGATGCATTGTACACACTTTGTTTTTGTGCGCTTTCATCCACCCAGATTTGGTGAATCTGCTGAGGATAGCCTAAGCTCTGAATCTGAATCAAACTCATAAGCTGAAGTTTTGCAGGTGAATTTTTTTTCTGGAGGAAACAGATGGCCAGGCACCTCTACTTTGCACAGGATTTATAATAATAATAATAATAATAATAATAATAATAATAATAATAATAATAATAACAAAAACAACAACAATACTACTACTACTACTACTAATAATAATAATAATAATGTAGATACTGTGTATAAAATAATTAAAATTCATTGGTTGTTTTGGCAGGTTAATTTTTACAGGTTGACAATGTAATGAATGAGTAATGTAGGGAGTTATTTTCATGAAATCCCTATTTGGAAATTGATTAAATTTAATCTCAATTTCTATAATGGCAATATGCCATTTTATGGTTAGTTATTTTCAATATATTCCTTCCTGGAGGACCATTTACCTGTCACCTTATCTGTGACAATAAGCATTTCCAAAATTTTGATGATCAGCATTTGTCAAATAATGACCCCAGTGAAATTATGGCAAACCGCTGATAATTTAAAAAGAAAACATCTATTTTCACTGATATTCAGAACAAAAATATTCTTTTGTGGGTTAAAATGGTCAGAGATCCGAATGAGTTTTTAAAAAAAACGTTTACCAGAATGTACACATTTAAAGTATTTAATATACATATTTGACTCAAGTCTAGTGATGATTGACAGCTCCTGGGTAAGGAACATGTGTGTTTGAATATAGCCATCTTAACAGGAGCATATTTGAGTTCTGAGTTCAATCTACATGAATTGATAATATTTCTAAATTAAAAGGGGATAAATTATCAAAATGCTTACTGTATATTTGAACTGAATGTCGTTTTTTTTCACTGCCCAGCATTTGGCCTCTACTGGGTTAAACCTCAATAAAGAAAATGTCTGGCCTTGATAACTGTGATTTCTTTTTCTCTGACCACATGCTCATGCCCCCCCCCCACCCTCTCAAAAGGCCAAATCCTGTCCATAACTAAGTACATTTGTAGCGCTGCTGCAGCGTTTGGATTGGGCCATGCGGGACCCCTCGGGGTCCGGGCCCGCGGCTGGGCTCTGCAGTGTGGACTCTCCCCCTGCTTTCTGCCGAAGCTCGGCAGTCAGTGGCTGTCTCATCAGCCGGCAGCTTTTTTCAATTTCAGGCCCAGGGAAGTTACAGCTTTCTGTACAAGCGGCTGCCGTAATTGAATTTGCCGCAAGAAATAGCGGGCTGGAAAATTTCATTTTCTTCTTCTCTGGGATGTGCGCGCGTGTGTGTGTGTGTGTGTGTGTGTGTGTGTGAGAGAGAGCAGGCATGTTCCCTCTCCCACCTTATCCCTTCTTTCTCTCATCCTTTTCCCTACTCCCGTACTCCCCCCCCTCCTCCTCCTCCTCCTCCTCTCTGCTCTGCCGTCAGACCCACTGGACCTTTCCGCGGCTTCTCCTTCTTCAATCCCTGCTTACTCTGTGGTGGCACGTTATCCCACTGAAAAGAGACACGCGCACCCCCCCCCGTTCATCCCCATCCTCCAAATCCGTGTCCCTCCGATAAGCTCCCTGCGCATTCGAGGGGTGGGGGGTGGGGGGTGGGGGGGTCTTGTCACTGTGGTGATTTTCCCCTAAATGCCTTCCACAAATAATGGTTTTCAGAATGAGCATTAACAGGCTTGATTACATGAAATGGCCCTTTTAATTTACAGCGGGATTCTATTGATCAGAGGGGTGCAGATTAAAGCGTTCAATGAAGCCGGTGATGAGGTATTAACCAGCCCAAGCCCCCCCAGGGAAAGGGGGACCCCCAGCGGGCCCGGAGGCAGGCCAGGCCCCGCTCGCCCCTCGTACAGTAATTCCCCTGTAATGAAGTGGCTCTATGCAGCAGCATGAATCCTGGGCAGGAAGAAAAGATTGGAGACGATGAGCTCTTCAAAGTCATTTCTCGGTCTCTCATTCCCCCTCATGCCCTGCTCCTCCTCCTCCTCCTCCTCTTCCTTCCCCCCTCCCTCTTCCGCCACTACCTTCCCCCCTCCCCCCCAAAAAAAAAGAAAAAATGCACTGGGATTTACTTAGCTGGACCAATGCAATTTTTATGACCTTATTGCTTTTTTTTTTACCATGGTAATAGTTTTGAATCAATTTATCAATCTGCAGGCACCATCAGGCACGTTGCCCTCCAAGATCAAGTCCGGGTCATCCCATCAATTCACTGATGTGCAGTGAGATGGAAAGGGGGAGGAAAGAAAGAAAAGAAGAAAGAACCCGATACCCCCCCCCCCCACTCGCTTTTAGAGAGGTGCTCTAAACGGCTTAGTAAACATGCTCTTACCAGTTTAACCCCTCCTTCCCTCTTTTCCTCTATCACTCTCTCTTTCTAATGCCAGCCTGGGGTGAAGGAGCAGCAGAACTGTTAGATATGAGAGGCTGAAGTCTCTCTGATGCCAATTAGCTGGGATATGACAGACAAGGTAACGCTCTTAGACTGAACGTTATACTGTGTCCCAAGGCCGTACAGTATCTGGCCAACAGACATACAAAATCATAAAATATGTAAATGTGTACAACAGGACCATAAGTCATTTTTTTCCAATGCCGTGTCTTTTTTTCCCCCCTAAATTATTCTAATTACCAATGATCAGGAATGGAAAAATAAGAATTTTTATTTCATTGTTTGAAACACTAGTCTTTTGTTGTACGTCTCTCCGCCCTCTGTTTGGCATCAGTAAATGTCAATTAATTGGCCATTTCCTGTGCCAGTTGCGGTCTGGGCATTTTAATTCAGCTGGTTTTTCTGAAGAATCTACTGTGCACAAAATAATGGCAATTAAATAATGTAATACTGACAAAAGCGATAAATTCAGAATCTTAGGAGATTTACGAAATGCGGTATGTTTTTAAAAATTATTTGTGATATAGATACGCAGAACATGATATGTGCAGGACTAGTATGTCATCACTCTTATTTTCATGCCTTTGGGAATTCAAATGATAAATCAGACATGCTGTTTTGCTCATCTGTCTAAAGTCATCTAAAGTCAGTAAATATTCGACAGGCAACTAACTAGTAATTAGTATTAAGTTACTGAAACCAGTCAGCAATAGAAAGTAAATGTAAAACAGATAGTAATGATAAAATTAAATATTATTGTGACAATGACAATTATGAAGTAAACAGAAATGCTGTCACAAAACTTCTTAACATTCCAACTATTTCATATTATAGAGGGACATTGTTAAAAACATAACTTACTGAGGTTGTTGTTTTTGTTGTCAGCGTAATCGTGATTAAAAACTCCACAGAATAATTTTAATTGCAATTAATTTCTGTGTGTGGAATGTATCCGCATGTGTGGGTATGTGTTTAGGTATTATGTGTGTGTGATAGTGCTTGTGTGCATATGTGCATTTGTGTGTGTATATGTCTCAGTGTGTATGTGCGTGAATGCATGAGTATATGTGTGTCCAGTTGTGTTTGTCCGTAAGTAAGCATATGTGTGTGTGCACACGTGCGCGCATATGTGTGTGTGTGCATGTGTGTGTGCGTGTGTGTGTAGGTGTGTATTTTCTGAGCCTGTGGGAGGCAGCTGACTGAAAACATAGGCTGGGCATTCCTCTTTGCACTGACAGCTCTTCATGGTCTATATTTAGCCCTCTGTGAAAGTGATCTGCCCTTCGCTGTCTGTCCTGGCCTTTTGCCTTCCCCTCAATGGAGCTATTTGTCTCTGGGAGCCACGGCAAAGCAGACCCTAATGAGCCTCTTTAAGGCTGTTTGAATTTCTAATGAATAACACTCCTCTGTAAAATAAACACATTGCTATTGATCATGCCATAAAGATTTGGGCTAATTTAATAACTACCAAGGCCTTGAGCTGGAGTCTGGGAAGGCCAGCGATTTATCCACAGGGCCCAGGCTGTCTCAGCTTTGTTATTGTGGCAGGGACGGCTCCGCTGACTGGAGCAGAGGTCGTATGACATTCCAGACTCCATAGTTCATGAGATGTTGTTGTGGCTGTTCAGGGCTATGTGCAATAAGCACGTCCACGCGGCTGGTCCCAGATCAGCTTCCACCACTCCGATCTGTACCTTGTCTGATGTTAAAGGTAGATCTTCACCTTGTCTGATGCTAAAGGTAGATCTTCACCTTGTCTGATGCTAAAGGTAGATCTTTACCTTGTCTGATGTTATTAGTAGATATTAACCTTGTCTGATGTCAAAGGTAGATCTTTACCTTGTGTGGTGTTAAAGGTAGATCTTTACCTTTTCTGATGTTAAAGGTAGATCTTCACCTTGTCTGATGCTAAAGGTAGATCTTCACCTTGTCTGATGCCAAAGGTAGATCTTTACCTTGTCTTAGAGATTGACTCAGAGCCTGCCTGACTCAATAAGCAACATAAGTGTCTCTTTAGGGGCTCAGGACCACCAGTGGTCCCCTAATTAATCTCTAATATATATAATTTTTATAGTGTTGAGTTAGGGGCCCCCAAATATAATTCTGCTTCGGGCCTCTCAAATGATAGGTACTGCATACATACCATAACTTAGTACAGACTAGTATGGATAATACATTTTAAAAGCCATTCATCCATCCATTATCTATACCCGCTTATCCTGGGCAGGTCGCGGAGGTGCTGGAATGTATTCCAGTGTGCGTTGGGTAAGAGGCAGGAATACACCCTGGACAGGCCGCCAATCTATTGCAGGACAAAGCTGTATATCAACATGAAGTATAGAATAGATGTTTATAATGGTTTGTGCAATATAAGCACCTTTCAAATCTGAATTCCAAGGCCTTTCTTTCTTGAAAATTGTTAACTTAAATTGGTTGTCATTGCAGCATAGATCTCTGTGATCATACACACTGGTTCGCTTCCTGGTTAGGCAACTGCACTTCGACTCAAAGGCTGTGGGTTGTGTTCCCAGGTGGGACAATGCTGTTATATTCTTGTAACCTGAATTTCTTCAGTAAGCACCCAGCTGTATAAATGGATTGATTGTAAAGAATATAAGCTGGATAAGGCTGTCTGCCATGTGCTTTTCAATGTAATATTTCACAAAAAAACGAATTAAATTTTAAAACCTATTTTCCATGTGTAGGAGTGTAAACAGGGATTAGAGCCTGTTTTGATGTTTTACATAGTTAAAACAGGGTCTAAAAGAATTCTTTAGGCTGTTCAAGTGAGTCTAAATCCACAGAAACCCAATCTAAAATGGTGAGGCCATTTTATCTGAAATGAAGCCAAACGTAGTACAGTATCATTTTGAAAAGCAGTGCATGTGTTGGAAAGCCATGTCATGACATTGGTAAAGTAATGTGCCATTACTATTTGGATTTTCTCCCTTTTTCAGAATTGTACTAATGACACATTGGCTGCTCTGCAGTGGTAGTTTGGCACAGGTCCTGGTGTTGTCTCAGATCAAAACTGGAGACATCATTGGTTCGGCTGTTTTTTTCAGCCTTACTTAATGTGGGGTTTTTACATCATATGTATCCTATTTTTTCTTACAGGGCTGTCCAGTGTGGAATCACACAGATGTTGTTGCTCTCAACACAGGAAGTTTTTTGTTCTGTGACAGAGGAATATGTGCCTTTCTGTTATCATATACTAATTGTTCATGGAAAGCCGTTTAAGAAATTCCTCAACAAATTGAATGTCTTTCATCTTTTTACCATTTTTGTTTCGTTAGTGGGGCAGCAGAGGGTCCCAAAACTTAGATTGCACCCATGCATTGACACCTACATACTGTATCTTTACTGTCGCAGCCCAAAGAATACTATGCATTTCATATTTTATTGGAACAATATGCATACACACATTTCTTGATGAAAATATGAAAATGTAATTAAATGTACCTCTGCACATGTTAAGGTCACTCCAATTTGCTTGGCACTGGTAAAAGTGATCAGTCATGAGGTTTAGGTCCCATGCCACTGCATTATTCCTGTTTAATACTGACATTTAAACAGCTATCGTGTCCTAGGTGACATAAAACATTTATTTTGGAATAAAAAAGAGAGTGCAAACCAACTGGTGTTTTCAAAAGAACACCAGGAAATAAAGGATCTGCCATAACTCATTTTTTTCACTGTTGTAGATTCATAGATAAAATTATGCTATTATATACTATTGCATTATGACGTTATGTTTTACAGCTGTGCAGCATGGAGGTTGAACAGTTGTTGATGCAGGGTTAGCTGACTGGTGGGTAACTGCTGTTATACCCTTGTGTAATATGCTTAACCTGAATTCAGTCAGCAAATACTCATCTGTATAAAGGGATCATATCTGTAATAATGAGTTACATAGGTCTCTGAGGATAACTGCTAAGCAAATAAATTATGTATTGTATTTTATTCATTATTTTCAACATCCGGCATGTGTGTCTCACAGATTTTGCAGGATGAAAGATCACTTACAAATGTCAACACCTAGCTCTCTGAATAAAGAAATGTAAATTATAAGTCAGTGAGATCATTTTCTGATTCCTTTAGCTGCACATAAGCTGCTTAATGTACAGGGGTTTCAGGATGTTTATACAATTTGTGACTGAAAACAATAAGCTCAGATTGTTTATGAGCGCTTATTTGGCACTTATTTTGATGACTACATAGTAAAATGTCGAGTACAAAACTAGCAGAGTAAAATGTACTCTATCAGAGTAGAATGTGTTCTCTCAGAGTTGATTTAACACTGAATATTTTCCTGTCATGATTGGAATCTTGATGTTGGCATAGTGAAGCAGAGGTATAAAAGGGTGTCATTTTATATATAATTTCTGTGACACTTAACTTGAACTTCCATAAAGCCTGATGCCATACTCATTGATGTAATACCTGTCATTTTGAGCCATGACAGTGTATCAACACCTTATCACTGTCATGATATATACAGCTAATTTTATGAAGCATATTTAAATATAACAGTAATTGATTGCAGTATACATGACTGTAAGGTGTCATTATTGGTTATAACAGGTGCTCATGACCAATGCAACATTTCAGTAATGACTCCTGTAAGATACTGATTACATAAGGAGTAATTAGTTTTTGTATGATTAAAATAGATTACTCCTCACATCTTCAGGAATTAAAAAAGTTTAGACATTTGTTATGCAGCATTTATTCTTATTAACAATGACAAAATGCATAGCACTAGGCTGGAAAATGTATGAAGCAAAACCATTTTCCATTATATGCTCAAAAATGGGATTGGAGAAATGTTCTTTTGCATTTTTCTCTTTTTCATTTTGAGCTATTCTCATAGACCATTATTGGTATATGTTTTATACTGTTAGATATTGCTTAAAAACTATTAATTATAATATAACCATGTTAACATACTGATACATTACAGTACCTTAGATTGATTTACAATGGCATAATAAAGGGTGTGTTTTCTTGCAAATACTTTGTAAAGTAATAATGTCAGTTTCATGAAGTTGATGTTGTATTGGGATGTTAATGAAGATGGGGTCAGTTTAACATGCATCCGATGGGTGCACTGTGAAATTACACTGACAAAACTAATGAGCTCAAAGGACTGCTTTTATGTTTATTGCTGTGAACAATTTCCTGGCAAATCAACAATTGATACAGTACCTTCTGTTTTCAGCTTCTGATTGTAGAGACAACAGCAAATACGATCCCCAGAGAACATTCTTCTGGGACCTCCAATGGGAATCAGTTACGAGCTAGAGCGTAGGTAGGAGTTCTGGGGCCCCTGAAAGAATACTACTCTCTGCACCCCTTTTTTAATAAAATTTAAAATTGTGTTATAATTTGATTTTATTCTTTTCAGCTGTGGTCCCCCCCCCCCCCCCCCCCGAGCTGTGAACCCCCAGAATTGTCACCACTTTTCACCCTACTGATGGCCCTGGTTAAGAGCAGTAAGTGCAGCTCAAGTTTATTTCTGGAGTTGTAAACTCTACTTATTCAACCTAAGATCCTTAATTAGTAGTAAAAATAATTAAATGAGATGTGTATGCGTTTTTGTGTGCCCATACCATAACTACACGATGCAAGAACAAAATGATTTTGGTGTAATACTGTAGGGTTGTATTTGCTTTAGCTAGCTCCACTGGAAAATGCAGAATATTTTAAAAATATATTTAGCTCATATTCATATCATCACAAGCTTTTTCATTAATTATACTGTAGGTACCCAGAATCGTATGAATAGGGTTGCCCTGTTTTTAAAGTGTGCTCCACACACATTGAAGCCTGATTCTTTGATTGTGGTTGGTTTATGAAATAAGTGTGGATTGGATCATCAGTAACACTCTTTCAGATAGTTAGGCCTGGTCCGAGTATACTCATCTCAGCTCAGAGAATGTTTCTCACCGAACATGCATTATGCTCAATGAGCAGGGCACGTCAGCCTCATGGCTGGTAAGCTTGGCTACAAAATTAACATAAAAAAATCAATTTCCCTAACAGCTTTCTGTCCCGACATTTACAATAAATAAGTTCCATCTTGGTCTTGCCTGCAGTGATCAATAATGTTGATGCCAAAGAAAAAAAATCCCAAAACAAAAAACCTCGAAACAATTAACATAGCTGTGTCAAAGGTCATCACAGCAGCGGTGAATGAATAAAGCTAAATCACCACAAATGACTTAATATCTTTATCACTATTAGTTATGTCCCATTAGTTTCATCATGTCCTGTCATTTTGATTAACTTTTAATGGGGAGAGATGTTTGAATTCCCCACATGTGACAAATATTTTATGCTGGGTCATAACAGGCTTTCATTTGCTTTTTCAAGCAATAAAACTTTACAGTATGACTCTGGCCAAGATTAATTCATTTAAAAACAGAATATTTTTTAATACATTTATTGAACGCATACTAATTGTATTACTTTAATTTTCTTTAATCTAATATTAAATAAGAAATTGTTGTTTATTAAAATGTATGAATATAGAGCTGTACCTCTAAAACAGTAAGCCACTGCAAAGTGGTTCTGCTTAAGTTATGGGGAATGTCGTCCCGGTTTGACGGTTGACATTTTGAAGACTCTCTGCGGTTGTCATCTCACGACTACTTACATGTATCACTGACCCTGAAGAACTCATTTCTCTCTCTTTTGTCTTTTCCGAGGGCGTTTGGATGCAGTGGAGGAGGTGGCGGAGGGGGAGAGCGGTGGTAGATATCACTCTTACACTCAGGGTCGGCTCTCCAAAATGTGTAACGGCAAAGGTTGTGCGATTTGCTCCCCGTCAGCAACGGCGGCTGAATTGTTAAGTGGGCCTTATCTCCTCCAGTGAGAGCACAGGATCAAGCAGGTCCCTCCCCTCCCCCCCATTAGTGCGTACTTAATGTATTGAAATATTATGCAACGTCTTTAAGTAATAGATGAGTGCAATCATGGGAGGGTTAGATGATTGATTATTTGATGACACTACCTGGTAGTTTTTTTACTCATCCCTTTCGAAGGACTGATACCTGGCCCCTGGGATATCGGCCAGAAGATTGTAATGGGTCTTTAGGGCCAGCTCTGATGAATATTTAAAATATGTGCTACATGTAACGGTGTCAAGGGTATTCGGCTAAATGATATATTAGCATTGCTCATAGACCTTTTTGGAGTAAATAGCTTGCAGAAATCTAAATGCACCGGTGAAAATCATTTAAAAAGCCATATGGCAAATATAAAGTAGGTTCATTAAATGATTAGTTTACTGTTATAGAACAACACTGAGTCCTGCTGTAACAAACCATGACAAAAATACATATTTTTCCAATACATTAACTATTATTTTTATTAAAAGACAATGTATTTCTATTATTCTTAATTTACGAAAATATATATTAAACATATCTTTAATGTATTATTGTATAATTAAATTATTATATAACGTAATTATATGATGAGTAATATATTTAATGTATACTTCATTTCATGGTTAAAATGGTGGCAGATTTTTCTGGGAGGCTTTGATAATGTGTATTTTTGGGAATCATGTAGGGTCCCTTGATCTCTAAATATTTTAAAAATCTAATTCTGGATAACTCTTCATCAAATGAATAAATCTGTCATTACTGCATTAGGCTCATTTGGAGAAAACAGATGGAATCCCATTAAAACAGAATTAGACAATCCGGAAAGTTTAATAATCAAATAAACATGTATAAATAGTAACGATTATTTAAAAATAGGGAAAGAATGTTATTTTAATGGCCTAGAATATTTCACTTTTTTCAGTAACATAATTGATTGATGAAATCTGACTGTTTGAACACAGAAGTGTTTGAAAGAGAGAGCGTATTACTGCAGGAAATCAAAGTAGATAAATGTGACATTGTTTCCAAAGGCAGGGACCACTGAATGCTGAACTCTATCATAGAATAGTTAGCTAACTGATATCAATTTAAAAATCTATTATAGCCAGCAGGTGTTACAACTGACGCCAGAACTGTGCATGGTAACTAATTTGCTAGTTCAGTTCTTGTAAAAAGATTCAGTAGTGTTCACTTCTGTAAACCCATACTGTGGTTGCTAAATCATAGTGTACTCCAGGCATACTCATATATGGCCCTTGGGGCTAGTAGTACCGCTGGGTTCTCCACCCTCTAATCAGGGACTGATGCAATCCTGATGCACTTGGTGACTGCAATCTCTGGCCAATCAGTGACATTATTGGACCATTGACCATCAGGCAGAAGAGAAAACCAGGAGTACGACTGACCTTGAGGGCCAAGATTTCAGTATCCCTGGCAAACGCTCTGAAATCAGATAACCACCTTACATGACTAGAAATAGCTTTGTCTCGTGGTAGAGAAGTTCATTTGTACCCTTTATCTGGAATCAAATGCCATTCTTTCTAATTTTAATTTACAAAAAACACTACTTAGTATTTCTGAACGTATATAACATCCCTGAACATCCTGTTCCTGATAAAGTTTTCTGGATTGTACAGAGCTGAGTGACGTCTTCGCAATTAAATTCTGTTGAAACTGTCACACCGGAAGGTAACAAATAGTCCATGCACATTGGACCAGAGGCCGATTTGCACAATAGGGTCTAACCTTATTATACAAATCATAAGTTATATATTAAACCTTTTATTTGCCCAGAAAATGAGTTCATCTTGTTATAGATTATGTACCAATGTTCATTTGCTGTGAAACACACCGTAACCTCTGGAGGAACCTTCTGAAATCCATCCCTTAAAATACAGGTGGATATGTTCCCGTAAGGTCAGTGTAATGTCACTGTGCTGATTGTGTTGTTACTTAAGTTTAATTTGTATTACCCATTCTTGGAAATGCTGAGGCCACCAAATGGACTCAATTTATGTTGTAGTTGTGATGTCCCGAAGTATCCTTCACAGCAAATGAACTTTAGCGCATAACCTATTTGTCAAGATAAACTCCTCCCAATGTACATATTAAATATCATGCACTGATGAGGGTGTTTTTTCCGTGAAGTAGCACTATTTGGCAAGCTGGCACAGCGACGTTACTTTCAACTGATTATTGACATTTTTAAATATGATGAATCAGTCTTATGACACGCCTGCCATAGTGAGCCTTCTGTGCAGGTTGTTATGTCAGTTGTGTCATAACAATGGTTTGTCATAGTTATGAATGGACATGACACTTCATGACACGTGTCACTGTATGTCATAGTAACGGCACTGCCATTTCCATGTCATAACGACCACTGTCAAATAAAGTGTTTCTGTTTTTTTCTTTAACTGACGGGTGATCTGTCTGATTGACACCGCTGTCCTCTGTCCAAACTGTGACTTTGCTCATGCCCTCCCGTCCCAGGGCGATCTCTGATAGATTGGCCATTGTCTTACAGCTAGTAAAGAGTGGGCCACAATCCAGGGACCTCTCCCTGCCCTGACCTACACCATTCCCAGAAACAGGCCCCCTGCGCAGGGGCTGTTATTAGACTAATACCCCTATCTCTCTCTCTACTTGGAGGTCAGCCTTAAAAAGAGCATTAAGCAAATAGCTAATGAAATTAAGGGTACAATAATATAGGGATATAGTGAGACAATTCTATTAACAAGATATAAATCATGTTGAGTGTGAGGTAAGTGTTTTTTAATTGATTGATGGAATAGACGATCTATAGGTTTTCGGCCATTTACTGTCTCCTCCGCAGTAAAAGAGGCAAAAGAAGGAGAGATAAGGAAATTACAGCGCGCAGGGGATAAATTATTCAGAGAAGATAATCATTTTGTGCTGACATTACTAATGTGCAGAAGCATTTAATCTCCCTCTGCGAGCCACACTCCTCCAGGACGCCGCACTTGGGTGAAGGTTTTTAAAAAGATTAAAGCTGCACCTCGCTGCAGTTTTTTTGAGATTATTCAGACCCCTTCTCTGGAGTGGGAAAATGTTGGAAGACTGCCTAGGCACACAAAGCCCTGCACACACACACACACACACACACATTCACACACAGACACACACACACACACACACTCACACACACACATAAATACATTTACATTGGCCAAACCTGCAAGTCAACAGGGGGATCATGGAGGAGGTGTGTCAAAATTATATTAAGAGTCAATACAGTATAAGACAATGTTGTTTAATAAGGGCCAGGACAAAGTGAAATAGTTGGCAAAAGTGGCTAATGAAAGGCTAAAACAGGTAACTGAAAAGCAGACAAACCAAAGAGCGTATATATGTAAGATGTCATGATGAATGCTGAAATTTTTGAGAAAAAATTGAGTTTTGATTAATGGTACTCAACTGACACAAAGATTTATAGATAAATAAAGAGACTAAAAGGTTTTTAAAAATATGGCTAAAGTAATGTACATACTGGTCCAATAAAAGATTAGAATATATGCATTTTTATTTCACTTCAAAGTTACGAACATTACAGAAAGGACCCCTTTTCCTGAAGTGCATCTCAGAGGATCGACTGTATACTGTGTATTTTTGCATCAGTGCTTGGACAAATACACGATTTTCATTGGTTGATGACCTTGACAAATTGACGAAGAAGAAGATCTGGAAGAGAAGTAATGTTGGTCCCTCTTTAAACAGCCGGTGTATTGGCATATTATTATGAAACTCGTTTTCAGAGTGAGAAGGATTTACACTGTGGTATATAGTGATAAAAAGCCAGCTAGTCAGAACTGAGTATTTATTCAAGCCTTGGACAAAAGCCCTTTGGCAGAGTTGAGAGCGTTTTCACCTTTTGAAAAATGTTGTGGGGCAGAAGATAATGTTTTCATTCTAGTAGCAGTAAGGTTCTTTTTCTTTTTAATGAGTGCACTTTTTAAAATTACTTGTGAAATATAAAGCACTTTTTAAAAAATCACAAATGATATTAATTTAATGTTTTCCAAGAGGTCCTTCCTCCAGTCCTTATTTTGAAGTGATCAATGGGCCATTAGGTAAGATAATGGGTAATATAATACAGCCCCAAATATTCAACCTCACCTGACACACCGCAGCCTGGAACTACACAGGTAACCTCAGGACAAGAAAAGCAGACCTGGCAAATTAATTTTATAGTGGTCCCTTGTGTGCTCACTCCTCCTAGTCTATTAACATGGACGAGCTGACGCCAGGTCACCTGTGGCCTGTCTTCTTAAAACGGACACCTGACAACTGGGTGTACTTTTGAGGACCCTCCGCAGGGAATAGCAGTCTTTTCCTCGTCCTGTAAGGCAAAGAGAGCACTTCTGCTTTAATCTCATTGTCATACAGGAATTTGTCCTGCACGCACTCTGTTACCCTGCCAGAGAGCCGGAGTTTTAATGGCTCAGCATTTAAAACACCAGCGTTTTCCAATTAATATTCACAGGGGGGACCAGAGTGTTCTTGCCCCCGTCCTGAGGGATGTAAACAATTTCCCCTTCTTACCTGAATCAACAGATGCAACCCCTCCCCCTTCGCTCCGAAACACACACACACACACACACACAAACACATGCGAGTGCGCACATACACTTGCACGTATGCTTGCACACACGCGTGCACACACACATACCCCCCCCACACACACATACCTCACACACACCACACACACCACACACACCCCACACACGCACACACACACACATGCACACACACACACGCACACACCCCCCCCACACACACATGCACACACACACATTCACACACCCCACACACACACACATAAACACACGCATGCACATGCACGTACACACACACATGCATGCACACACACCCCACACATGCACCAGCATTGGTCTGTGCCCTGATCCTTTGTTTTGGGACAGGTGCTATTCAGTTACAGGTTTCAGCTCTCTTCCTTGCAACATCATTTCCTCGGCCCTCCCTTTAGGGATCAGAATTAAAACAAGACAGGGTTCCCGCAGATAACCATCCGCCGTGACAAATTATGAGTGTTACAAAGTAAAATGACAAACGGGGACCAGTGTCAGTGGAAGTGAACAAGAGCCTGATCAGCACTGGAGCCCCCGTCTGCTGTTATCTCCTCTTCATGTTTATTGCAGCTAGCCCTGTCTTATTGCCCAGGCCCTGACATTGATGGACAGCTTCTATTAACCCCCCCCCCCTTCCCCCAGAGCAGCTGGCGGTAGCAGATACATTAAATAAAAACACTTATTGCTTTTCATTGGCCTACCTCCCCCCCCCCCCCTCCCCCTCACCCCCCTGTAAAATATTGGCGCTAAATAGCTGTTGCCATCAGATGCGGTTGGTTACATGGTTTTAATTTGAGAGACTGCCTTATAACATGCTGCAATTGACACCGGCCTTTGTTTCCCTTACAGCGGCGGTTGTGTGTGTCTGTGGGAATTGATGGCCTGGTCTTGTCTTGGCGGGGCTTTTGTTAGCGCTTTTACTGCGCCCGGTCTGCCCGTCTGCCAATGGAGCGACAACCCAACAGGGATAATATCAGCGCCCGACACCCCCCTAAACCCTCCCCTCTTTTGCTCTTTAGAGGGCTTTCTCTCCCTCTCTCTCTCTCTCTCTCTCTCTCTCCCACACACACACGCAGTTTCTGTCTCTTATCAGAGGAAATGGGGCAGTAGAGGCCTTAAGCTCTCGCCTGGTGACAAGATAAGATGCTCCCAGCAGACCACGGTGCGTGTGTGTGGGAGGGTGTCAAAGCCGGTATCACAACTCTCTCCTTCGTCCTGCCGATATGCATCCCGCACACGCTGGGCTGTGCAAGTGCAAAATGGGCCTCCTCTAATAATGATGTATCTGTGAGAGCATAGGGCTGTCCAATGCCACACCCCCTCGCTCTCTCCTTCCTCCGCCCCCAGCCATATCTCCACGGCGACGGATGGGACAGCTGTGCACTTACAGTGCGGGTGTCATGTCTCCCCTTTGTGTGCTGCATATTAAAAGCTTTATGGAAGCAATTAAATGCGCTCTTAATGGCAAAGAGTTGGCAGAATCAATGTACAATTGAATTAGCAGTTATGATGGGGGCGCATTACAAGATGAAGTAAATGCAATTACCTCAGGCGTTTTCTCCTTTCCTCCTCTCTCTCTATCTCTCTCTCTCCTTCCCTCCCTCTATCCACCATCAGGTTTGGCTGCATGACATGACTTAATTACCCCTTGTCACATACACTTTTGCTTTGATCTAATTTGTGTGTAGCTGAAAGTGCGGCTAAAGTAAGGATGAACCCGTCCCTGGTCACGCGCTGATATTCCCAATACCTTTCTGGAACGTGATGTATTGGAGCTGACTCATCCTAACAATAATTGCTTTACAAATTAGCCTGGGCAGAAAAATTCCAGTACTTCCATGCTACAGGTTGATTAAATTAGATTATGTCAGCTGCTGGAGGTAGGGATTAGAATGTGGGTTTGTAAACAGATGCTGATAGTGTGGGCTTAAATGTATCACGTTGAGAGTATTGAATAATACCATTTTAGAAATTTCTTTCAAAATTTAGCAATTGCCATGGGAATGCTCCTTGTCTTATTTTGGTATGCTATAGGCTAAACACTTAAATCAACATGTCTCATAACTATGCTGTATGTAGATAGAGCCCTCTAATTCTACACTCTGTGAATCATTTTTGAATGGTGATGAAGTTACTCAAAACTACTTGTGTTGAAGGGATTGGTAGGGGTGCTTTGTGTAGCTAGCCATTTGAAGTTATCCATTGATTTCTGGCTTTTTTGATGCACTATTTCTTAATGAAATTAACAGCTTCACAATTTGACAGTGAGTCACTACTCAGTGAACTGAGTGTCTCTTTCAGGTCTGAATGTCATGGAGACCAGTTATGGATTCTGAACTTCAGTGTGAGTGTTCTCAGTACATTCTGTGCTGACATCAATTTAATTCTCATTCTATCTGCAGAGTTCAAAGGGAGAGGTCGTTTTCTGTTCACAAATTAAAATAATGCATCATAGTGCCGTAGTGCTTGTCAGGGGTAAGGACATTGATAAGTGGATTATAAGTATATGAAAAATACTGCCAGCAGTATCTGACATTGGCCTGAGAGAGTATGAAGGCCCTAAATTGATAAGACACCTGATTGGTAAAGAGATATCATGTGACCCTGGTCCCATTGGCTACCCAAGGCAGTACAACCAAGAAAGAATGGCAAAGCTCTGATGCTAACGAGCTCGGAACTAGCCCCTGGTCACTCGAATGCGTCTCAAACGGAAGGCAGCTGCCTCACTGTGTATATCCTTAGAAGTGAGCTCCCTCTGAAGGTAGCGTCCAAATGGAAAAGGAACCTCGAAAGACAACAAATTTGGGATGCACTTTGAATTCAGGATGACATCACACAAAGGCAACATGATTACAAGTTAGCTAGCAAGCTCATGGAAAGCTCATTGAGGCTTAAAAACAGAACGTCACCCGCATTTTTTTAATGTAGCAAGGAGCCCGAGGTAATCAGAAAGATCTATGGGATATCCTATCTAATGAAGGATGCATTGATGCTACCTTCAAATTTAACTGGCGACTTAGAAGGAATCATTTTTTTATTTCGGTTTGGGACTATGAAGGACAAGTGTGCAAAATTGTGAAAATAGTGAAAATGCTGCCTTCCATTTGAGATGGAAGTACTGGTTTTTCTTTTCACCTCACAGCCAGCCAGGTGAGGCCAGTAACCTGTGCAATCAGGTGATTTAGTTGATTATTTAAACGCTGAATAACAATGCAAACCGGCTCTTCGGGGCCCGAGTTGGAAGCCCCAGCTGACCCTACAGGACCATGTTAGGGGAACCCTGACACCACGCCTCCATGGAGGGTGGACGAAAGTTTTCTGCCCTCCCTCTCATAGTGACAGACAATGCGTGAGACAGATGGGCGTGAGCTTTCAGACAGCGTCGTCCGCTGATGATGGAGCATGAGCTGAGTCTCGTGTCCTTGGAGGTTTAGTGGTCACTGCGTTCAACTTTGGCCATTAACCTGAGTGCAGCTGTGGAGTTGGAACCCCTCCCGTCCCCCTCCCATGGACCGCATTGGCCCATTTATTCTCCCTGAATGGGCTAATGGATCCCAGTTAAGGTGTGTTAACAATTTTTCTATCGATTAATGCAGGGGGAATCATAGCCGGACTAACTTAGACCACAAGATTTAGTAGCTTTTAAGGTAGTAGCAATGAATATAATGCTTTAGAAAGAGCTTCTGTACATTATATATATGACACCTGCTACATTAAGCTACATTAAGGTTTCATACGTCTTCATTACTGGCACTCCGCCCAACCCCTTCAAGGTTGAAATAGAGATCCACCTTTCATAATGCCACCCATCAATGCTCTATGGAGAGATATCAAATAATAATGGGATTGTTGAAACAGCTCTGCCCGCGCTGTTAATGCTATGCGAGGCATTTAATATTACAGATTTTC
This sequence comes from Anguilla anguilla, assembly GCF_013347855.1. NCBI lineage: Eukaryota > Metazoa > Chordata > Actinopteri > Anguilliformes > Anguillidae > Anguilla > Anguilla anguilla. The sequence continues at coordinate 35,781,010 of NC_049214.1, read as the reverse complement.
AGAACAGCACTTTGAACCGCTGCCATCAGCGGGGAGGCTGAAAATGCTGCCGCATACGCAACTTTTCTATTGGGCTGTAATTAGGTAAAGTACCGACTGACAGGGGCTCTCTGACCCTCAAACCCCCCCAGCCCCAACCCACCCCCCCCCCCCCCCCCCCCCCCCTCAGCCCTACCCCCGCAGCCCTACCCTGTGATAGAAAGTGAAAAGTGTCATTAAAGTTCTGTTTCAAACTGGGATGTATAATGAACGAATCACGTCCACAGGTGAAAAAGCTTCCCATATTTAACGCACCTTTCAGAAATTACAACCCTGCTGCTGCAGACTGTGTTGAAACTCTGCTGCCTGTTTCCGCAAAGCCCTTTTTTGGAATCTTTACTTTTGCAGAGTAAAATTTTAGTAGGTAACTCAGAGGTTGCCAGTTCAAATCTGTTATAGGGTACTCTTTAAGCAAGGCACATAATCAAATTGTTTCAGTTTAAAATATATCACTGCATAAATGGATAATGTGTTTTTGTGAAGTTGCTCAGGCTAAAGGTATCTGCTGGACTAATAAATAATGAAAGGAAACTGACAAAATGGGTAAAGCAGATGGTGACTCATTTTTTGCTTCAGCCGCAAGTAGAATTGAAATTTAGGCTGCATAGCTTCTGTGACATGCTCCTGCAAACTTTGTACGTAAGCTCTGTTGCCTGTCGTTGCCTTCTCCTAGGCTCAGCAGTGCAGTAAACACAATTTGGTTTTGAATTGGAGAAAAGCAAATCCCTCTCTCGATATTTTGTGATTCTGTTTCTCTTGCCTGATAGACACAAACATTTTCCTTTTGACAAGATGTGAACATAAGATAAATTTGAGGGGGTTTCAGCATTCCTGGATTGGTTGGTTCTGTGGTCTTTTGAAATGGAGCTTACGTTTTTATCAGACTGCACGTTAACATTTGTGCTTTGCACCAAACAGGTGGAGACCATCCGCAGCACTGAATTCCGCAGCTACTCAAACTCTTGAACCTTGTCAGCAGGGCCCTCTCGCTAATTGCAGCAAACGAGACAAGGCTGGTGGGAGTGCTTGACTCTTTTATTCAAGTTTGATTCTGCAGTGGGGAGATGTGTGGACTACATGGTCCATGCGATAAAGACATGGCAGGGTCTGTTGCTCCAAAAAGCTGTAGTATTCCCTGAAACATATTCAAAACCAATTGTACCATTATTAGTGGCTTCAGTGAAATTCATCTAACTGCCCTTGGCTACGAACATCACTTTTTTTTTTTAGCACCATAAAACTACAAAAGTACAAACACTGGCTTGAAACAGACACTCGCGACGCACCAGATGAAAGCGTCTCATTAAAAACGTAAACACAAACGCCCCCCCCCCCCCCCCCGAAGCCGAGAGCGGGTGGCCATCTTGGATTAGGGGGTAGGGTTCCTGGATCCCGCACACGACGCTACGCAAATAAACGGAGCGCGGCGAGCTAACGTCAGGCCGGCGGCCGCGGGGCCGCGCGGCGGTGCCGGCGGTGTGCAAAGAAAACAGCGTCCTCCGCGGGGCGTCCGCGCTCGGCCTCGCCGGCCAGATATCCAAACCCCGCGGGCTGTTTCTTTTTCCGCCAAAGCGTCCAAAGGGTTACTCATGTTTGGTCTGCGGCTCTTTGAAGTGCGTACGCGTCTCCTCACGTCGGGCTTTTCCCCTCAGAACAAACATTACCCCCAAATCGTCATGGCGTATTAAATGACTATGAGAATATTCTCACTGTATCCCCGAGACCGCTGGGTTGTACAGGTCTAAGGAAAATATCAGTTATATATGGGTTTTTCTAAAAATTTTTACTTTTGGAGAGAACTCATCCAGCGCAAGGCCTGGTTGGAAAGAAGTGTGATATTATTTATAAGAGCTTTTTTAGCTTTTTAAACCAGAGTTTTATAAACAAGAGTTTTATAGCAGTCGACAGCATGTGTAAACTTTGAAGAAGTATGACAATGTTTTAATATTCTGTTAAAAGAAAAATAAAGGTAAATCATAATAAATTGGATGGTAACACTGATAAATGTATGAATGTAGCATAGTATTTTAATTTATAAATGGGTTACATGCCTTTATTTTACTACTATAACTCTTGAAAATAATTTAGAAAAGTTTGTCCAAAATGTTTCATCTTGCGTGCGCACTTACAATGCCTAAAATGTATTATTTTTGGCTCACATTCATGCATTTTTTTAAATAACAAAACTATATTTGATGCCTGCGCTTGCAGATTCATAGTTAATGTTTAGCTAATCGGTCTTTAGCTGCAGAAAGAGGGAATAAATATTAAAAGTTGCTCATAAAATAGGAAGAGAATTGTGTTTTTTTCCCCCAAACATGAAAACATACTGCTGCTGACTCTGATATGTTCGGCTGATTATTGATGGAACAACATTTCCTCGTTTATAGTTTGATGCCACATTAACAATCTGCAACGTCTTGGAATCGCTGCCAGCAGTGCCCACTTTCAGCAGATGGGCCGGCCCGTAAGATGAATCAGTTGCCACATAAATCCACGCTGGCCGCCAAACCCAACAGAAAACCAACATGGACGGGTTCTTTATGGCCCGGGGGCAGCGTGTTGTGTTGCCAAACACCGCGGTTTATGCTTCCTTTACCCCATTCACAGCTGTGAGAGATGGATCTCCAGTCTTGTTCTCCGCTCTGGCATCACTATAGTGACAAAAATGCAAAGCCTTTACTTTATGTGAGGCTGTCCATAAAAACCCACACCGCTCACTCGATGGCGTACGATAAGTCACGGCATATTGTGAAAATTTTTGGCATCGTGTCCTGCAGACACATTGCGCTATTATGGGATTGGTGGAGCCTTATTCTCCCTTGTTTCCACATTAAGTTGTGACGGGCCATGCATGGCAGGCTGCGCTGGTAACTCTTTTCCTCCTGCATTTTGTGACATGCAACTACAGAAAATACTAATAAGATTGTAAACCTATAAGGAACCTGAAGGACTTCAATTCACATTTACAGGTCTTTAAACAGTATATTTAATACTATTTATAATACTACCTAACAGAGTGGCCTGTCATAATATGAATGATGATATCGACATCAACATTTCACTCCCCTTCATACAACTTTTAACGGCCTGACTTTTTCTCTCATTTTTTTTTGGTTAATAAATGTAAGATTACATTTTTTTTCTAAGCCCAAAATAGTCTCATGTTAAGTCTGTGTTTGAATGTTTGTATTTCCATGTCATTTATGTGCGTAAATGGTTGATAGAGTCCTGCAGTTTTATATGGCAAACAGATGTGGAGCGAGCCTTGCTCAAGCTTATGGCACCTGCTTAAGTAAACACGGGCCTGTTGAAGCCTGGGACTCGCCTATTTTGTTTTCCACAGGCACCTTGCTGTAGCTCAGCAGTGGTAGTGCCCCTGGTCCCTGTGCTGTGGTGGGTCCACAGTGTCCCATTATCTGAAACCCCCCTCCCCCCGGCAAAGCCACTTTGAAGGTCGAGCCAAGTTACCGCTCGCTTTTATATTGGAAATTGTTCAAAGAATACCAGCTATGAGAACCAAAAGCAGTACAATAAGAGGAGCTCAGAATATTGTTTATCTCCAAAATGGTGTGCGACCATGATGAAAGTCACATGTGGCGGGTTGGATCACATTCTGTTTTTTTTAATTCTTATTTCCCTCTGAAGAACACCGAAACACTATTTTGACCTAAATTTAAGTTTTGTTTTACAAGAATCATTGCTTTAAGCTTAACTTAACCACTTGATATTTAATTACAATGCACATTTTGAAAAAAGTTATAAAATTATATAATGATTGAAAGAACTATAAGAAAATAGTAGTGATAGTAGATGCCACAATAGTTGAGAGAAGACACTGTAACTTCGGAGGTGTCAACATTCAGTCAGTTTTCTTCACCAGTGCCCTACTGACAAGCTGAAAATGTCTCATAATAAATCACATCTGTCCTTTATCACAGAGGAATAAAGAATGAGGGATAGATAGATGAGGGACGGAGGAGAGAAAAAGCAATCCACCGATGCCATCAAATCTTCCAGCGCACCTTGTGCTTTCTTCCTCCCTACAACGCAATGCTGTTAAAAAGATCACCCCCCCCCCTCCCCAAACCTCCTTGTCTCCCCTGGCTGCCTGCCCTTATCTTATTACAAAACAGCAACAGGCTGCATGACAAGTGTATCTTTTGCGAGCAGACGTTCAGCCCGATAGCCGCTTCATTTTGTGCCCCTCCTTTACCACAATTGACTTGTCATGTATTTTACAGCTAATTAGGTTTTAAAAAATGAAGGGGGTGTCAAGAGTCACCTGATAAGGCAGGGCGGGTAAATTGACCGTAAAGTCTGCCTTTCAATCAGGCACAATTAACACCCCTGTAGCAACAATCGGGCCTAATTAATAACGGCTGGCTGTGTGTGGGGGTTGGTGGGAACGCGCATATGCTTGTCAGATAGCAGTGTCCTGCCCTGGCTGAACACAGTTCCCCTTTCTTCTGTGTCAACACCGGCTAATTAGCAAGGTCAAAGGTCACGCAGGGAAGAGGAGGGGAAAGGCGAGGCAGAGCAGAGTGCTTAAAAGGGTTTTCGGGCATTGTGCATCCCTGCAATAACATTTTTAAAAAATCTGTGCTTCCACCCAAACGTCCTGGTGAAATTTAGTATCCCTCCATCTGTTATTATTGATTGGTCCTGTTTTTGGGGTTGTTTAATGCTAATTTCATTTCCCGAATCTTTACTTGCAGAACTGAAACTGTTTAGAAATGTGTGCACACACCCAACTCCCTTCTGTTGCCCAGTGGAATTGATTGCAAGTGAATTAATTGCATAAGAGCAGCTGGAGAAATATTTTGGGTAAAATAATTTTCTTATATGAAAGACTATTAGGTACAAGTATTATTTAAATGTATTATTTATTATTCATATGAAAGAATATTAGATATAAGTATTGGTTAAATGAAGGAGTATTAGGTACAAGTATTAGTTACATGAAAGAGTATTAGATATATGAAAAAGTATTAGCAATAAATATTTGTGATATGAAAAACCAGCTAAAAAACAGAGCAGCAATTCAGTACACCCCTCTACACACACACCCCCCCCCCACACACACACACACACACACACACACACACCCATACATACACAAACCTCTGGCCCCCAGTAGTCCTGTAGGTCACCAGGAAGAGTATTGGGGTGCAATGCAGACGTCCCACTCCTGTCCTATCCCATAAGCCCCCTCGTCCTGGACTGCTGGGGGAAGCTGAGGAGGGCTGTTGATTACTTGTGGCTGCGCTAGTTTTGCGCGATTAAGTTCCACCCTCCCTAATCGAGTGGGGCTGCCCGGGGTGGCCGATGAGAATCAGAGGGGAAGCCAGGGCCCCCCCCCCCAGGGAAAACGCTGCTGTGGTACTGCTCGCTCTCCCCCCGACCCATCACGGGGTTTGTCACAGTCGATCGCAGAACAGTCCACCTGACACCTGGCGGAGCTCGGGAGGCGAGGCAGCGAATCCGGTCCGGTCCAGGACGTCCGCATCTCCAGGGCGACCGTCTCCCCCCCCATCATCAATACGACCTGGCAGATTTAATTCAGTTGCTATTAGGAGAGAGATTTGTTATTTCTCACCCCTCACAGTCCCTGACAAAAAGCATTTCCCTGGCTGGTGGGGGCCTCCCCTGGGCATTTATTTCCTTTTTTTTTGGTGGAGAATTTGTCTCTCGGCACGGTGCTGGCTTCACCTCACTTACACTTCACAGACTAATATAAGACCTCAGAATCATCTAGCATATCACAGACAGTCAGGAAAATTCTAGAAACCCAAATATAAATTGTGTGGAACAAATATGTGCACTGTTCATAAGTAACTGACAGCTTGATTTGAATTTGACCTGTCCAGTCATAATTGTGATAATTGTTTTCTGTTATTAAGATATATATTTTACAAACTGAAGTTGGGGAGAGTGGTTGTCAAGCTCCTGGATAATCCCAGTAGGGCATAAACCTGTGTGAACTCTTCAAGTGCAAGGGTGTGACTTCCTTTCCTATGGAGAAGTATTTTCTGGTGCGCACCTCTTTTTGAACACGGTAAAAACAAAATAGTGTTCAACCCGCAGCCACAGCTGAGGAGTGGGAGCCAGGTTTTCCAGAAGTGTGTTAATCTTTTATCCATCTCTCCCTCTAACGGCTGACGTTCCTCTCTTCCTGTCTGGCGAAAATAGCCAATGAGGAGACGGGGTGTTTTTTTCCCCTCTCCTTTCTGTCAGCGGTTCTGACCTTCCTTCCCTCGGTGACGGCGAACCGCCTGAAGGTCGCCGCGGCAGGCTGACGCTGCACTTCCGTCCCCGCCGTGGCCGCGTCGGAGGAGGGGTGCCGAGGTCCGACGGGGGGTCCGGTCGCCGCGCGGGGGCAGTTGATGAAGAAAAGGAATCGATGGAACGAGGAATGATGAAGAAATGAACGAGGGAAGACGGACAGGCCTGCAAAGCGAACATGGCTGTCGCACTCTGACAAAAACTCTGAATTAAAATGCAAGAAACAAGGGGGGTGGGGGGGTGGGGGGGTGGGGGGGGGTTCGGGGGCGGGGGATGAAGATGCAGAAAGGAAATCAATAATGAAAATCCCATCTAATTGGACAAAACAGGACTTTACTTATTCATTTATATGCAGCTAACATCATTTCAAAAGATAGTTTGTACAGTACATTATGAGCCAAGGTGAGCACTGGCCATAGCGCAGATAGCGTTAGTACAAAGCAATAGCGCTAAGGCTAAATATATTTCATTTTCATATCATCACACTCATAAAAATGGCTTTATAAGCCACCGGTGCATTGCACAAAATGATCATTAATTTTTTCCATGGTAATTGTGGATCATTATGTAAAGTCAGACACCAGCTCTAAGCTCTTCAGGGACAGTGTCTCTTAAGCAGGGGAACGGTATCAAAACCACTCCACACGTGACACACTGTTACCAGGTTTGTAGTCAATGTGAGTAATGGCATTCATTTGTTAATTTGATTGCTGCGTGACTGCTTTAGCGGGGGGCTGCATAAATATTTTAAATTGTTAAAATTTTTCTCCAGGTTTTACTTTGATTTGTGTCACAGGCTATTGCGTAGTTATGCCGGTTTATCTGGTGGTGAAGTGGGCTGAGTGCTTAAATGTTTACTCCCTGCCCGGGCTTTGTGGCTCATATGAGTGAAGTTATTTATAAAAGAGTAATATATTCTTCTGCAGAGAATCATTACAATAATACTGTTGCCGTGGAGCCACGGAAAATGATTGATGAATATATGGAATTCTAAACTGCTCTTTGGTCACATGCCAAGAAAGCGCGGTTTATTTATCTTCATATTGTAAAAGAGTCTATGTTTATGTTCTGTCTCTAAAGAAACCACATGTCCTGAGAAATGCCTCCCACCCCCCCTTACGAAAGATTAAATTCTCAAGGACCGATCTGTCTTACAGTCCATTTCATTATCTCTATTGTTATTAGATTTACTACGTATTTTAAAAATTTACATTCAGTCCATATTAATTTATGGTGTTGCAGGTCAGACGGTTTACAGTCTGCTCCTGACGTGTCATTCCTTTTGTTCAGTTGACTTGCTTGCATTTTGCAGGGTGATAGAATGCTTGTATATCTGAGTGGGCATCCATCCTGTGTACGGTACAGATGCGGTTGTGGCAGAAGTTGTATGCAATCAAGTGAGGACCTTGTAAGGAAGCATCCTTAGAATGACTGAAGAAAAAGGCCTGGTTTGAGAGCATTAAAATGCATGCAGATAATGGACAATGATCTTAAATATAAAATATGCTTTAATTAATAAGCCACCTCAGCATAGTCTAAATGCCCCCCAGCCACATTACCACCACCGCCCAGGACCCTTCGCCCCCCGACCCGGCTGCAGCCACGAGGGTGGGGGGGTTCAGAACAGGACATTGTGCCTCAAAGACATCGCAGCCGTCTCCTCTCTTCCACTATTTCTTGACCAATTGATTTATTTCACATTATTAATGAACTTTGCTGCAGTTCCACTTGTCAGGACCGGTCTGCAGGGGTCAATAACCAGAGGAAACTAGACGTTAGTGGATCCTGCTTAAGTGATTCTGTCGCGCTAATGATTCAATATATCAGGACAAATGTCAGCTGCTTTTAATATGTTGATTCACCGCTGCTAATCTGCATAAGCGCTAAGCTCCCGGGGATCTCAGACCTCGCCTGGCCGGGAGATTTATAAAGGCCTTCCGGAAAATTCCTGCAGCTTTCAGTAAATATTTGATGTAACAGGTAGAGGCGGGCGCTTCAGACTGAACACCGAAGAGCAAATGACCTCCCCGTCTCCTGTTCGTGAGCGTTACCCTGTCAGCTTTATCCAGACCCAGACGCAGCCCGTGTTAAAAAATATGAGGATTATGTCACAAACTGTCACTCGTTTCCACAGCGACTGGTCTTATGCTGTGACCCCAAATGGGGTTTATGTGTTCATTTAAAGTTCATTCATTTGCAACAAGCCCAAGACACAAAACATATGCATAAATAATAAACATTAGCATATTGATTCATCAATGTACGGTTTGTCTGTCAATCACACCTGTAAATATTTGCGCTAGGTGTGCTCTCATGTGATTAGCATACCTGTATTAGGTTGCCTACACTGAAGACCTTAATTTGATCCTTTTCAACCAGTCAGAGCAGTACAAACACAAAATGGGTCCCCTGTACTCTGACTTAGATCAATATATAGAGTATATGAAGCATGAACTTTGGTTGCACAGAATGGGGCATACTGCACTTTTAGGGGCAACCCAGCCACTGTTGGAGAATGAGGGGCTCCTTGCTTTGTAAGTGGCACAGAGGTATGCTATAAATCACATAAACCATATCATCCTTTACAGCAGCCTGTTTGAAGTATGATGTACATGTATACAAATGCATACTTCTCATAAAAGTATTTGAGATTCTATCCATGCTAGACCACATCTATGGTTTTAGCAGGGGGCAGAAGCCATTGTTGTATTTTGTCCTTGACACCATAGAGGTCTTTCCACCCTTAAATGCTGATTTCAGATCAGTCCTCCTCGATGACTTCTGAATGAGACTGTGACTCCACTTTATTGAGCTTTTCTGCCACAAACCTTAACTTTCCCTGTAATAATATATACCTGTATATACAGCCATGGTCATATTCTATTGTGCTGCATAATGAAGAGAGGCCCATTGATAAGTAATAGCTGCCATGCATTTGTACGGGCCGGCACTGTTGTGTAAAGCAGATATAAAACCCACTGACAGTATCACATCGTAAAATAGATTGTTTAGCAAAGCATGTACTCACAAATTAAGTTTTAAGGTTTTAAGCGTTTCCGTGTGAGGTATTGCGTGAGAAAACGCATTTTCTTTTCCACATCTGATCTTCAAATTGCATACGCAACAATGACTTGCAATTAGGGTTTTATAAAACACATTTCTCTGTTATAAAATATGTGAATGAGCAACAGAGATATGGCTTCCAAAATCAAACCACACTCACTCGGTCACAGACAAAGTGTTTATGCATATGGGCATAGATTGCAAGATTCTACATTTTCAGAGCGACCAGACAATGTGTGAGTCGATACTGAGTCTTGTGTTCTTGTGAGTGAGGGCTTTAAATTGCTGATGTGTCTATGGGGGAGGCAGGTATTGGTCAGGGGGTGAGGGGGGGGGTGGCAGAGGGACGTAAACACCAAAGGTGACTAAATTGCTGGCTGCAGTTTTCCGGTCCGATACAGAAATCACTGCAATGGATCGCTGGGAGAGATTTAGTTGCGCGTGGCAGAGGTCAGTGTATTGTGTATTCTGAGCAGTCAATAATAAAGTTAGGACTTATGCTGGCTGAAAGTTAATGAGCAAATTGCAAGGACCTTGGAAAGTCATTTGCATCTGGACATTGGCTTCTCACTTTGGCTCTGTGAGGCCCTTAGGGATCTAAAACTGCAGTCTGATCTTATGGCCTCAGGGAAGAGGAATGTTACTTATTCAATATACTGTATATGCATGCATGCATTTTATGTAAGGATCAACACCATTAAGCTGGTCGTTTAATAACAATCATTTGCTTATTAAGCTGGTTGCAAAATAACAATTTTTTTCTATAAATATAATGGAGAACAATGCTATGATCACTCATGTAATAATTGCAAAAAATATCAACATTGTAAACAAATCTACTGTAGACTTCTTAAAAGTGTGGGGATATATATCATATAGGATATGACTACTGAGCAATCACCAAAGGTTTTACCCTATTTATAACATCAAATAAATGGGAAAGCACAAACATAATATCTAACTTTCTATTAAGGTGAGATGGTTGTAGAGTTAGAACATTGTTTACTGTGATGGAACCTGGGGCCTGCATCATGAAGCAGGATCACTGAGTTAGCTGGATCACTGAGTTAGCTGGATCACTGAATTAGCTGGATCACTGAATTAGCTGGATCACTGAATTAGCTGGATCACTGAGTTAGCTGGATCACTGAATTAGCAGGATCACTGAGTTAGCTGGATCACTGAATTAGCTGGATCACTGAGTTAGCTGGATCACTGAGTTAGCTGGATCACTGAGTTAGCTGGATCACTGAGTTAGCTGGATAACTGAGTTAGCTGGATCACTGAGTTAGCTGGATAACTGAGTTAGCTGGATCACTGAGTTAGCTGGATCACTGAGTTAGCTGGATCACTGAGTTAGCTGGATAACTGCACTGAGTAAAACCCGGAACAGCTCTTTATACTTCAGCCCATGTTCCAGATTTGGGAGGATTCCAGGTTTCAGTCAGTTCACTTATCCAGCTAACTCAGTAATCCTGCTTTGTGAATCAGTGGGGTGTAACTATGAAACAAGATTATGGGGTTAGTGAGCTAACTTAAGCTTTAACCCTGGGTGTTAATCTTTGACATTATGATTGTTTTATGTTCTTCATATCTGTCCATTATGTTCATGTCAGTCTTTTTTACTCAGGTGAGAAACACGCTGCTCAAATACAGTCTATGCCATACTGCTATAGGCTCATTTTTGTATGGGAATGCACACAGCGCTTGATTAACAGACCTTCGTAGTATACTCCCCTAGGTCCCTGTTCTGCAAAAATACAAGCAAGTTATGGTTTCTTTTGCTTTCAAGGAAGGGCCTTTGAGTGTTGCTTGGTTACCTAGCCGACAAAGTTAATGATTCCGTTTAGCTTAGCAGAATTCAGCGCAGAGTTCCAGGAATTAGATACTGAAACTGTAGCCCTTTCTTTGTCTTTCTCCAGAATATTGCTCGGATACTGCTCCACTCCAAGATGGTTGGAATGATTGATCCATGTCAGAAATTATGTTTTACTTCCTTCAGTTTCATTCCCCTCATTCTGTAGAATCAGTGGTTACATTTACAAAAGCCTCAGAGTTGTCCAAGCATTAAGAAGGAGATTCAAATTCAGAATGTATTACTGCATATCCGCAGTTTGTGGTTCTTGTCAGTTCTGCTGTCTTTTCTGGAGTAAAAGAAACAATGTTCTTGTTTATTTTTTCCTTTACCATCTTTTGGGCAATTTACTTCTGATGAAATAAGCTTTGAAACCATTTCCAAAGATGATGTCATGAATCAATCCTTTGACCTTTTACCCTCTATAATCAGTGTATAAATTGAACTTAAGGCCATTAGCAGTGAAGAATAGCCTTCTAATTGAACAGGTAATATGGCTATGATGTATAAATAACGCTGATAATTCCTTTTTCACCATTACCTACTGTCAGATTTCTAAAACCCATGATTCTACATTTTAAAGCCATCCAGAAGTTAACATTATTGCTGGCAAGAAATGGCTGCTTAAATGGCTTCTAATAAAAGGATATAGCAGGTTCCACAAAAGTACATTTTCTTTGACTCCTCAATCAGGAGTGACACCAGCTGGCTGGCTGCCACAAGTATGGCTTTTCAGCTGGTCAATAATCTGACAGTCACAGGAGACATGGTTGGAAAGTGAATTGGGGATGGACCTGAACTCTGAGCTGCATTTTCTGTGGGTGCTTATGAGAACGCAACACCCAGCACCACATCTACATCTGGCCATGACCAAATTCCAACTCATATTCATCTGATGGAGCATTTATGCCTTTAAGTGTGAGATTAACTTCTGTTTGATTGACCAACAGCCTTTTGGTATTTTTTTTATCACTGTTACTTTTTAAATTATGATATTTTGCAATATTCTCTGTCCCTGTTACAAAACATGTTCAATTTCTAACACGTTTCCTTTTGTCACAGGACATCCAGTGATTTATATTTAACAAACCATGATATGATAAATTATTTTTCTGATACTATGTGAAGTTCTGTTTGATTTCTATTTTCTAACCTATTCAAAATATACAAACAAATGCAAAATCTGCTCATCATGAAAAGAGTTCAGTGAACCACACAATCTTTCTTGGGCAAAATACTGTATTTAAATAACAACAGCCAGAGCTGAAAATTGGGAAAAATGGGAGGTGATCATAAATAGTCAGAGACTGATTAACTCAAGACCTCATTGACCTTATACATTCTGTTGTGCTACGTTACTTCATCCAGTAGGTCGAATCATCTTTTACCAAAAAACAAACATTTGAATTAAAAGATTCTAGTTTTGTCTTTCCTCTACTTTTGCATCCTATACTTTTGCAAACTTTCGGTTTTGTTAGGTTTCTCCGTTAATATTTTTCCAGACTTTCAGGCACTGGAGATTTCACACTTGTATTCAATGTACATGTATTCCCTTAACATGTTTTGCATGAAAATGGCATTTTCTCCATGGGATGAGATTAGCGCAGGGCCTGCAAACGGGTTTAAGACTAAAAAGTATTACCATATCATCCAGCGCAGAAAATCTGGCAATTGTTTTTCTCCCCATTGTTAATGAAAATATCTTTCAGCTGGGCTCTTTCTGGGTTTCTGGGCTCTCCGGGCCTTTGTGCCTTCACAAGAATCGGCGGGGCGAGCGGGAACAAAGCCCAGAAGGACTGGAAGGTGAGTAGTCAATCGGAATATGCGGCCTGCCCTTGAAGTCAGCACCCTTCCCTGGGCATGCATGAGGGATTCACTTTATCAAGAGGGTGCACTTCGCCACACTACACTGCTCATGTAATCAACCCCACTCCTTTCAAATCCACTGCAATGTGGCTGTAATCTGTCCCAGCTTTGCCCAGAAAGAGAGAGAGAGAGGGAGAGAGAGAGAGAGCCCGAGAAAGAGTGGTCACCCATCCCGGCTCTGGCTCCACAACATTCCCGCCCTCCCTCCCTCCCTCCCTCCCCTAGTTCAGCCATGCTTTAGCCCCCTAGCCCCATGCCGGCTGCTTTCATAAGTAGAAAAAAAGGTCCAGGCATTAAAATATGGGGGCTTGGGCCACGCTGGGATGAACACGGGCCTCTCGATGTCCCTTTTCACCCATCAGCTGCTTGGAGGAGCTGGGTGGGGGGGGAGTGGCTCAGTTCTTTATAATTTCATTCATCGTCCCATTCAAGTCATTGCAGTGCACATGGAGGCCATTCTATTTACTTTTTTTAATGGGGAGATGTTTGTTCACCTTTCAGCCATTTTGAATTTATATTATAGATCCAAACTCCCGAGTTAGCCCTACTCCAGCTACAGTTTGCTCTCTCAGAGAAGCAGGTGTGTTGTCCCTCCATTTCTTATCAATTCTCCTGGATGTGGCCTGCATGCTATATACCTGCAGAAAGACTGTGCCTGAGCTTGCCCCCAAAATGAGGGGTAAGGCTCTGTTCATGCTAGCAAAGAGAAGATGGAAATCATCTGCTGAAGCGTTAGCCTGAAATCTGGATCTGGAACTGCTGACCTGGTGACGCATCATCGGTTTTGTAGAATTTCTGTCCCTCCCCTCAGAAAAAAAGCTCAGGTTTTCAAGATGCACTACACTATACTACACATTCTTCAGATTTTCATAGTGCTCACTGTACTATGCATCAATGAACTAACGCTCCAATGCTTTGCATTTTGACAGCAGCATCAAATTGACGTGAAGGATTCTGTAGCTTTCGCTCGTGACAATTCTCTGAGCTACCTTTGCCTCTTTGATCCTTTCCCCAAAAATATTTCCAGTATTGTTACATAAAATTAAGTTAATAGCTGTTTCCGCTGATGGATCTTTAGAACTTCATGCACTTTAAAATAACATGAAAAAATACAATAGAAAATTTGACAGCCAGTTCTTATTTTGTCACTGAATATATGTCTTTGAACATCATGTGAAAATAGCAGTAGCTATTATGCAAAGGTAGCAAACGTATCAGTCAGGGGTAATTTCCATTTCAATTCGATCAATTCAAGAAATCGATTCAATCTTTGCAAAAATCCTCATGGAATGTTATGGGTATCTTTGAGTTGAATTTCAGTTCATTTCCTGAATTGGCTGAATTGAAAAGTTGACCAAACCCTGAAAATGATTAATTTCTTGTATACTCCTTCTTATTTTTCTCAAGATGTCTTTGATGCACTAAATCTTCAAGACTTCAAGAATCAGCACACAGTTCATTTTCTTTGTCACCATTAAAGAGAGAAAACAAGTTACAGCACAAATGCGCTGTCCTCAAGAATGAAAGCACAGTGTGACCAATAAATGACTTGTGGTGTCTAAAAAGTAAACATGATGAAAAATGCATATTATTATTGGTAAACTAAGCTAAACATTACCACCCCGATGCCTGTGACTGCTTGCTGCAGAATTGTAAGTCACATCACCTTTGAAAGATGGTGGATGCCAAATCACTCTATGCAAACAAAGTGTGAAGAAGAACAAGCCAGCAGCCTCCTTTACACATTTCATTACTTCCCCTCTCTGCCATCATTACGAAGCAGTAATGGAATATTACTGGGGAAACAGATTGTCCTCCTGCTCGCACCCAACAGGCCTTATTTTAATATGCCAAGGCTACATGGCTCCTTGCTTTGTTACAGTCAAGCGTGAGACGTTTTTTCTTCCCCCCCCGCCTCCTATTTTTAATATATCTGTATAGAGAGAGTAGATGCTACGCTGTTCTGACAAGAGACAAATGTTTCATTCAAATGTTGCTTTCGCATATTGTGGAAGAAGTAATGAATTCTTGTGCTCTGGCGAGGCCCAGTTCACAGTGTCAAGCCTGAGCCAGCTGGAACCCCAGCTTCTCTGGCAAAATTAAATGTAATGTTCCACTCGCCACTGGAAAGGTGCATAAATCAAGGCTTTTGATTTGCATGGACTGTGGCGAACAACCCCTCTTCCATGCAAAAATAAACCAAGGCTGGAATATTATGTCACAGCAAGGAACAATGCAATCTCAGGGCTCCCCAATAAAAGTAAGCAAGAGATGGGGGGGAGGGGGTTTGTGGTTTAATTTGGACTTGTATTATGTTGCTCTGATGTCAAGTATATTATTAAAAATCCAGCTTCTCCCCTCCTCTTTTCATTTAAGAAAAGAAACCCATTTCAAAAGTTCTTTCTTTCGCATTTTTTAATACCCTCACAGTAAACAAGACAAATGAAAGTTTTTCAGGAGGGAGGGAAGCTCATTGGAGAATGCGAGCATCGGAAACAAGCCTTCACCACAAACAATAACCTTGCATTTGTTATTCCTTCGCCCCTTTTTTCAATTTGATTTTACATTTTGAAAGCAACCGATTACATTGTATGACTAAAATACAAGATTGTGTATGACCTCATAACCACTTATCCCTGAACGCCTTTTGAATATGTTATTGGTTTCATTGGGTAAAACAGGTGTTTCATAATGTTGCAGGGGTGATCTACTTACTAATGCTGCTCTCGGAACATCTCACAATTCATTTTTTAAAACTAAAATGTAATGAATTATTCAAATTTGAACATTGCACTTTGTAAGCATGGTGGTGTACTTTGACTTGTGTAATATGACTTTGTGTAATACGACTTTTCCCAGTAGTACAGTCATCAGTATCAGTTTGACACAAACCCATGTTTACACTTGATATGGCAATAGCAATCAATTTTGTAATTGTCCTCAATTTCATCATCAGATTTGATGATCATTGTGATTTACAATTTTCCACAAAGAAAGGTCCATGCTGTTAAAACTGTTAACACAGCAGGACCATCTTGTATGGTTAACATTTAATCTATTTATAGAGTTGGGTATTTACTGAAGTAATTCGGCTTAAGTACCTTGCTTAACAGTACAGCTGTTAGCTGTAGAGTTGCAAGCTCAGTTAACTGACCATTATGCTGTACTTGTGCCTCTGCCATATAGTCTATGTCAAAATATATTATACTATTTATGGTAAGACTAGTCTTATGAAATGAGATTAGTATTTTCACTGTTATTTTTTACAGCTTCGTTAGAGTTGAAGTAGAGCCTGCACACCAGAACTTGAGATAAATCTTTCATTGGTATCAAACAATCCATGGTGGATCATCGTCTGGTCAAACTAAAAGAGCCCGCCATCATATATTTTGACTAGTAGGCCTAGTTGATCGCCTGGTATAGGTCCCCTGACAACTGATGTCAACCCAGGTATATGATGTCACATATAGAGACAAACCGATATAGATTCAAGCCTATTAACCAGTATCACTCAGTCAAGCTTCAGCTACAGTTTTACCTCTTTTTGTTGACGCTTAAATGTCCAATTGGTTCTCTTTTTTTAATCAAGATGCTAAATTAATTTTTAAAAACAACTTTCTGTAGCAAACTAGCTGGCAGTCCAGCTGGCTGAATATTTTCACTGTGTCCAATATATTTATTTGAAATATGTATTTGCCTGCATGTATTTCATATACATCACAATACTGCTTACTTGCCTGTGTTTTCTATGGTTTATACCTGTGTGTCTTCAGACAGCAGCCTACACCTGCATTATTCTACACTACACTTCGTATAGGCCATGACAAGAGCATGTTTAGCAAAATGAAGGACTGGTGTAAACAGGGGGATCAAAAGATAATTGCATCTGACAATCTTAAGAAGGACGGAGGGCAAACAGGGCCCCCAGCTACGTAGCGCCGCCTGCAATGGACACTTTAAACCACATATTTGTGGCGTGCGCTCACGCTTGCCGTCCAGTAAAATGGACGCTATCAGTTATTATTGATCTCTAAAGGGGAAGTTTTCCCTCAGAAAAAAAAAGACAATTGTGCAAATAGCCTTGCATCCCGATGCTTATCTGTGTTCAGTGCTGGAGAAAGGGGGAGTATTAGAGTACAATGAAATGATATTACTGTCAGAAAGGTTAAACGGTTGCATCTCGCGGTGCACTTCGGACTCTGACATTAATGCTGTCGTTCGCCGGGGCTCCTCTTGAGGTTTTGCTTTTGTAAATTCCACCCTGGCACACATGGCTGTTCAATCTCACCCGTGACTCTTGTGTTCGTGTAATCATTATCATCTTAAGAAGAAAACAATATCGACATTCAAGACGGGACAGGGGGCCAAGCTGATAACTGCGTTGCCGTTGTTATTGTGGCGGGGGGAAGAAAATGCAGCTCAGCAATTCTCCTATTAATTAGCTAACAGCTGCCTGGCATTAGCTATTCATGCTGGGATCCCCCCCCCCCCATGCACAGTTTTTCCTTTAACACCTCAAATGAGGTCCGGAGCTCAGAGATCCTGCATCGGCAATGGGGGTGGGGGTAGGGGAGGGGGTGAGGGGGGGGAGGGGGTCAGGGGGGAGGGGGGGAGTGGGGGAGGGGGGGGGCATTGGTATTCCACCACCACTCTGCTTTACTGTAATTTGAAATTGGTCTGCAGGTCCCATTAGAAATCAAGCAGGATCGATACCAAGTGAATTAGAGTCTCGCTGATCTGATTAACTCCCCATTATTTTCTACCCGTCCTTATTTAGAATGCACAGAGAGAAAATATCCCGGCTTCTCTGCTTTATCCCCCTTTAAATGAAATATAGACATCCTGGGTGGCAGTGACTCTGCATTAGATTCAGCCCTCATGAGAAGGGAATACACTGCAATATTGTAATTATGTGGATTTTTATTTTTTTTTGCAAAATATAATGAAAAATATATATGTGTTGTGAAAGCATTGCAATATCATCATTAGGTATATTTTCATCAATCCAGGCTCCAGGAAATCATATAACCATGCAGGCTTGAGCATTTGACTATATGTGTGGTCCTGTTTGACCTCTGTACATGCTATATTTGAGTGCTGCACACAATGATTAGAAGGTAGCTTGTATAAGGTTTATGAGAAGTGTATGTGCGATTTACATGTAAGTGCATGACTGCCATACAAGAAACATATTATAAAAAGACGAGACGAGAACGAGATGAGAACAGGCCATTCAGCCAAACAATAATTGCCATTTTCTTAACAACATTGTCCCTGGTGCAAAGCAATGAATGTAATTCAAAACAATATATTTTAGATATCTTGCAACATCTTAAAATTACAATCATTTATATTTAGAAAATAGCAAAAATGTAACATTTTCGACTGTATATGCCTAAAATGTAATTTATTTTACGATCTTGAATTGTATTTAAAAATGTCTCAGTGTATTCCATTTCCCAAGGGTACATGACCTCAACGGCAGTTTTTAGACCTGCTGTGCACTTTTCATTTTAATAATTTTTCAAAATGATTGCTTGCATTATGCCAGCCTTATCTTTTAAAACAGGCTCTTATTTTGGAACTACACATCGTTTTATGAGTTAGCATATAATCAAACAAGCCTTAAATGAGATCTCATTAGAAAGATGTTTTGCTTTCTGAAAGATGCAGCATAATATCCTGTCCATAGATAACAGTTGATAGCAAATAATGCTGCCGTCTTGGATCCTCAAAAATAAAAAGATCACTAATAAAAAAATGCATGTGTCTGATACAGATGGACAGAAAGCTATTGATCATGAGTTCAAAGCTGTTAGAAGCAAGCTAATGATTCTTCTGTCATTAAAGACGTTAGTTCATACCCCGTTTGGTCGACCGGTGAATCTGTGGCTCTGAGGTTTGTACATCTGAGGTTCTATTGTGTTGTAGACATGATGTATATGTTTCATGGAGTCCATTTCATTCCTGTTGAATATATACTCGTTAGAGTTGTGCTGACCCTACAAATGCAAGTTGAATTTACATGGAAAATAGAGGAAAGCTACTCAAGACTCAGTGAGGTTTGTTAGAGGGGGGAAAATTAAGCACTGAATTCTTTCTTATTAGCTTTGTGCTAGCTCTGCTTGACTGTACAACTGAAGTTTCGCATGTTTCTCTTGTGACAGTATTCGGTTAATCTTTTTTTTTTTTTGTAAAGAATTGAGAGAAAATGTAACTGGGAGTTAAAACCAGATATAGTGTTGTAGAGCATCTTATCTCTGAAAGCTCAAATCCCAGAGCCAAGAGCTTCTCTAGTTAGTCAATGTGGCTGTTTTCATTCAGGGGTTCCCAAACTCGGTCCTGGGGACCAACTATTTATCTTTTTTTGGTTTCAACTACCATTGAAGCCTCTGAATTGTAACAAGGTGATAACTGTAATTAATTAAACACTTAAGGTCTATTGAGGGATAATTTACCCCTTAAGACCTCATTATGCCAGAAATAGCTATGCACTCCATGAAGAATAAATGTCCCATGTTCACATCCCAGTACTTTCAGTCAGTCAGATCAACTGCTACTTTCATTTTCAGTAATGTTCTGTATGGCAACCGATCCCTTTAAAATGAGGCTAGATTTCTTAACCGATTAACTTATTAACTAACAGGTGCCCTAAGGGGTACTAATTGCTAAGAGTGTGAATACCTGGTCCCTAAAAATAAACCATATGTTTGAAGACAAAGCCAATGGAAAATTAGCTGAACCTCCATTGTGCTAAAATGGGAAAAATAAAAAAAATTGTGCATTTACACATTTTCAACAAACTTAACTGACCCACAGACTGGCTGTGACAGAAACCAGCACACACAGGGGACCCCAGGACTGAGTCTGAAAACCCCTGATCTGGTACAGCCTTTTTGATTTACTACAAAGGCCTCAGGCCCAGAGATTTGAGCTATCAAATATGAGATGCCATGTGTCACTGTGACAGATATTTTACGTGAAGTACCTGTCCCCTGTGTCGGAGTTTACAGACCATGGGCCTCATTTATAAAATACCCATTGCATCTTACATAGCAACTTATGCAGAAAACCATGATTAAGCAGTTAGTTAAAAATCCCACTTTGACATAGATATGATTGTATATCTATGTAAAGTTTATGCTAGACGTGAGTTCATTTCCTGCTGGTTATGTAGAAGTATTGCACATTTGAGGGCTGCATGCAAATCTTCAAAATGGGCTGTGTTCATGCTTTAGGAATGACACTCAGTCAATTGAATGTTATTCCTAAAGGGGCATTATGGGTACACAGTACTCAAGATAGTTCTCTATGGATAGACATAGCAATATACATGCGACCTGACATTAAGAGTGCAATTGACTGGGGAACTGGGGAACTTGGGAAATGATGTCAAGATTACATTTAAGTTTCAATCCAAGATTTTTAGAAACGAGGCCTCAGGTATAGGATAGGTTTGGTGGCGCTTCATCCCTCTGAACCCTGAACCAAGAAGGGGAAGGGTGCAGGTTATTCGAAATGAAATGGCGCTGTTCTAAATCTACTTTTACAGCACTTTCCTAATGCCATGAGTGAGAAACGGTGGGGCCCAGGGAAAGGTACGGATGTGCCACCCGCAGCACCCTACACCTCCCAAGGAATTATGGGATTAGCATCCCCGCCACAGAGCCGTTGCCGTGGCTCCCAGCCGAGGAAGTTCAGGTGTAGAGGCTCACCTCTGTACTTAAAGAGATTATCAACTGCCAAGATAATCTAAAGAAAAGTTACTCCGCTCTGTGCTGATGATGAAAAGTCTTCCCAGTTTTTTGAACAAATTCCCAGAAAAGGCTTTTTATGGTATCAAAAAGCTGTGGCCAAGCCCTCCATACTGGTGACCATCCACTAACGCTCTGATCCCGTCCAGCATTGCCCCCATTCGCAAACTTAATAAAAGGCATATAAGGGATGATAGGCTTTTATATTAAAAGCCATATATTCTGATTAATTCTTCCTTTTCGTAGCATTGACATTCTGGGCTCGGTCGGAGACGGAAAGGATACGACCGAGGGTAGAGCAATCTTCGCCCCACAGAGCCACAGACAGATGTGGGGGTCCCAGCGGATACAAGCAAACAGGGGGACCCCTGTTATTGTCGACATCCATTCACCCGCACATGCATCCACACATCTATTGATTTGATAATTTTTCAGTTGTACATTTAATTGGCTGCTATCCAACCCTGATTTTTGACAGGAGCCGCACCCTTCGTTTTTTTTTTTTCCAATGCTGAACATTTTTAGGGAAGCTCATTGTACAACGCAGATATGGGAAAAGAGCCGTCAACACAAACGATGACCTTGCATTTGTTATTCTTTCTCCCTTTTTTCCTTTTTCCCCCTAATCCCTTTCCCACCTCTTCTGTCTGCGGTCCTCTGTACGCATCACTCTCACTGCTGTAACAGGCACATCAAACTGAATATTGTATTAACAATTAAGATCTGAATCTAATACAGCATGACATGTCTCACCCCTCATAATTCCAGAAAACACCTGTTACTGCAGTGATCTTCATTCCTCGTCCTGGAGAGCGACGGGGTCTGCCGGTTTTTGTTTTCACCTCAATATCTGCAACCAATTCAGAGCCCCCAAAATCAGGTGAGGTGAGTTAACTGTGTAATGGACTGCGCTAATTGATCAATTAAGTGCCGCGTAACAAGGATCTCCAGGACCAGCAATGAAGAGATGACTGTGTTACTGCGTTTCCCAGCATGCCTCACCCTGCTTTGATGTTCTTGGCACATTTACTCCCATAGACTTAGGCGAGCTCATTTCTTCCCCCAGTATTGGATTTCCTCCTCCATGAGGGATGCTGAGCATCCTGAACAGTTTTCCTGGGCTTGGCATAAGACATTGCCAAGGTAAAGACCCCAGCTGTGTGTCCTTGTGCCACATAAACAATTAACAGCACACTCTTAATTGGAGGTGCGTGCCTATTAAACAGGGTAATTTACACTGCAGAGTTTACAGCTCAGTTGAGAACAGAATTTTTTTTTTTGGGCGGGGGGGGGGGGGGGGTTGATGGTGGTGGAGGGGGATGGTCACTGTGCGCAGTGCAGGCAGCGGGAAGGTTCCAGAAAATCATGAATCAGGAGGCCCATCTGTGGGTGTGAGGTTGCTCGGTGAATCAGTAACAGTTAACGGCCAGATGTCTGTACACAGAGCAGACCGGTGCTCAGACGCGGATCATCCAAACAGTCACATGGGGAGATGTGCATTGCAAACCAAAAACACTGATTATGAGCTGATTATTGTATTGTTCTTATTTCAGCTCTGATAGGCTCAACTGCATCACGCACTCACAGCTGAAGTAACAATTACAGCATGTCTTACTTCTTTAAATTCAAATTCAACTTTATTCAAACACTAAATAAAGTACCCTATCTGTGCCAGTGATGGCTTTGACTGGCATCTCAACATAGCAGCACATTACGGCCCATAGCATCACCCAGGGAGAGATTGAATTTGGTGGGGCTGCCCTCTTATAGGTAGGAAAGAGCGCCTCCTCTGGCTGATTTGGCACCTGCAGTCTGCTTGCACCAATTCACATGAAAAGAGTGTATGTGGTTGTTTGTGCTTTGAAAAAACAACAAGGGCCACTGCACTGACTGAACAGGCCGGCAAATGCAATCGTGCATTCTAAATTCAGAGAATAAATTTGGTATAAAAACATTTCTGCTTCATGGCAATGGTTCTACCCAACATATATGAAATTTTAAAAGCACTGATATTTCCATAAGCTACTATCAGTAAATAACTGCTTATAAACATTTCAATATGTAGAAAATTGAAAAGGACTGTATGATTCATGATGACGAAGTGTGATCATCCAGATACACATATACTGTTATATTACTGTTCACAGAGAAATTAAATTGCAAAATGATTGTGTTCTGAATCTTTCATCAGTGCATTGACCTTGGTGTATCATAATTTAGGACTTGATGACTTATTTAATATTTATTGGTAATAAAATGCTGAATGAAAAAGGTAACATTAAATGAACCCTCAGTACTCTAAATTTTACATGTTCGTTATTAAATTGCATGTGGATTTTATGACTAAATATCAAAGCAGTAGCACCCTTCAGGCATTCAGGCTGATGCTCTTATCCCAGGTGATTTACACAGCTTAAACATGCAATACATTTATAAAGTTGGGTACTTACTGAAGTCATTCAAGATAAGTACCTTTTGGCGTAGGGCACAACAGCAGTGCCTACTTGGGAATCAAACCAGCAAGCTCAGTTTGCCTTGAACCTTACAATTAAACAGAAACAAAGTTGAGTTTTAAGATTTTTAAATGACAAAAGTCTCACGACCAGTCCTCCAATACTGCAGTAATAAAGTTATTTGTGTGTGGTACATATGTCTCCAGGGCGGCACGGTGGTGCAGTGAATAGCACTGTCGCCTCACCGCAAGAAGGTTGTGGGTTCGAATCTCAGCATGGGGCCTTTCTGTGTGAAATTTACATGTTCTCCCTATGTTCACGTGGGTTTCCTCCGGGTACTCCGGTTTCCTCCCACTCTCCAAAGACATGCAGGTAGGCCGATTGGAGACTCTAAATTGCCCATAGGTATGTGTTTGTGAGTGAATGGTGTGTGTGCCCTGCGATAGATTGGCGGCCTGTCCAGGGTGTATTTCTGCCTCTCGACCAATGCACGCCGGGATAGGCTCCAGCACCCCCCGCGACCCTGACCAGGATAAGCGGGTATAGATAATGGATGAATGGATGGACATATGTCTCCACGCACATTGTGTAGACTGTTGTGCGGTAATTGTGCAGATTGTTGTGTGGTAGTTGTGTGAATTGTTGTGTGGTGATTTTGCAGATTGTTGTGTGGCAGTTGTGCAGATTGTTGTATGGTGCTTGTGTAAATAGTTGTGTGACGGTTATGCAGACTGTTGTGTGGGGACTGTGCACATTGTGGTGTGCTGGTTGTGTGACTTATTTGGGGACTGTGCAAATTGTTGTGTGGTGGTGATAGCAGTGGCCTTGGAGATGATGAATGAGCCCAAAATGGCTGTGTTCAGCATGTGAAACATACTGTAAATCCCCTGGATATTCAACAGCTACAGTTTAACAGTTTAGTAAGGGCAAAGAAAACTGTTTATTTGTCACTACAGCAGAATATGGTTCTGTTCCACAGAGAAAAGGCTTCCTGTATAATATTTGGGAGAGTGTGTGTGTGTGTGTGTGTGAAAGAGGGTGTGTGTGAGTGAGAGAGAGTCTGTGTATGTTTGTGTCGGTATGTTGGAGAATGTGTGTGTGTATATATGTGTCTGTGCGAGAAAGCATGTGCTTATCTGTGTGTGTGTGTGCGTGTGTGTGAGAGAGAGATAAAGAGAGAGAAATAGCAAGAGAGTTTAGAGAGTAAATGTGTGTGAGTGTGTATTGTATATTTGCATGGCTGTGTGACTGACTGTGTGTGTGTTTCTGTGTATGTGTGAGAGAGAGAGAACATGTGCATGTGTTTGTACATGTGTGCATGTGCACATGCATGATGTGCGTGTGTGTGTGTGTATGTGCATGTGTGAGGGTGAGTGTGTGTGCGAGTGTGTGAGAGTACGTGTTCGGGTGTGTCAGAGTGCACGTGTGTGTTCATGAGCATGTATGGCAAATTCAGTAGTGGGAGACTGTGAGAAAAACACACAAACTCATGCGCCAGTGACTCAGATCAATTCTACAGAGAAGCAGGGGGAAATTCCTGCCCCAGTGAGCTCAGAGACCAGCACAAGCGGAGGAGAGGAGAGAAGGGGAGAGGAGGGGAAAAATAAGTAGAGGGCAAAAAAAAAAACTCAACTTGCAAATAAAAAAGCAAAGCAATCAATCATGTTTGAGGGCCTTCATTCCTGGCCTGCTCTTCTGGAGAGCAGGAGAATGAAATCGGACAGGACCAGACTATGCAAAGTTGTCTGCTCTTTAAAGAGTTGTAGGGTAGAAGGAGGTTGGGGGGGGGGGGGGGATTTGAAAAAAAAAAAAAGACAAACGGGCATTCCAAGAAAAGACGTGCGGACTTGTTAAAAGTTTACCGTCACAAACACTAATTAATCACCGCGCCAGCCGCTATTAATCATATATTAATGAGATGCTCTCTTTACTTTGGCCTGTCCAGGTCTGCCCCGGCTCTCCCTGGAAGCCCGACGGGGCCAAAAACATCCAGGACTCAATCAATCTTGGAGCCCCCTGCTCATTGGGAGCTGGCCGCGTCGCCGAAGGGAAGCAAACAGTGGGCACATTCAAACTGTCCATATTTCACCCTGCAATTTCAGAGGCTGTTAATCGCCCCCAAGGTCCCGCTAGTGTGTACTTTATTCGCCTTTGGGAGTGAGAACAAGAGGAAAATGCATCCATGATAAAGTTATAAATAGTGTGTGTGTGTGTGTGTGTGTGTGTGAGTGTGCGTGGAGTAGTGTATGGTGGTTAAATTTCAAATCAGATTTCAATTTCAATGTCAAATTCAATGTTTTCTTTATAGTACTACACTTTACTAGTACTAGTAAGTATTCTGGTTAATTGGAAGTTGAGGTAAAGCATCATTTTGACAAGTATGTCTCCTGCATGTCAAGCATCTCTAGTTGTAGCATGATCACCTTTTCATACTATATCTAAGTGCTTACCTGTTCAGCCTAGGGGTTCAGTTGTTAAGATGCATGGCATTGACTCACAGGGCCTTATGGCCTCAGTTTTCCCCTTAAACTCAGCAAACACTTCAGACCCAACAAACCAGATGAGGTAAGTCAGCTGTGTGACCAACTGCTTTACTGAATCAATTAAGTTCAGAGTATCAGCCAAAACCAGCAGGCCTTGCAGCTTTCTGAGGGCAGCAGTGAAAACTGCTGACTTCACAGATCATTAGTAGGAACTACAGTATATGAACATGAATGAAAGGTAAGGTTATGTTATTCTTGTGTATAATTTTATAGGCAAAGTAACTAAACTATGCAAGCATGAGGATTTTTTATTTTTTTATATATTTATGATAAGTATATTTCACTGCATATATTGCCAGTGTATGTTTTAAATATTGCAACAGCTGCAGCAGTAATAATGCCCATATCTTGTGAAACGTTGCAAAATACCTTCTGATCTTCCTGGTGTACTTTATTTAAATATATTGTGTTATATTCCATTACTGTAAAGGGTAATTATGTTGATTGGTTTGTCAAATCACTGCAGAGTATGTCTTAGAGTGAAAGAGTACTATTATTCTACTGAATTATCATTACACCAAGAAAGCATTAATAAATCTGATGTACCTTAGTCTAGTACTTACGCTTATGAAAATATATGAATATACATTTATATTAGTATCATTGTGTATAAGCTTGAATATAATATATGATATTTACAATTTGTTGAAACTATATCTTACAATACAATTTCACTGTTTATGATGCATATACAAACAATTGCCACTTTCAAATATTGCAACACATATTTTTAAGAATACACTGATGCGGAATATATTTCTCACTATATTTTCTCCGCAAATGTCCACAAATATTTACAGTATATTTCAGTATATTCCATTCCTGGTACTGTAACTGATTAGCTGGTAATTTCCTTGGGAAAATCTCTCGGTGTACTTCAGATTATTTATATTTGTAATTCCAGTGACGGACAGTTGCCCAGCTGTACCCCATTAAGATTTTCTTTCACTGTCCATCTTGGTAGAAGATGAATAGTAAATGGATTGAAACAAAGTACTTAGCATTGAAAAAAACAGAGCCCCTTTTTTAACGAAATTCTACTACATAAATGCTGTAACCCCTTAGCTAATACAGAGGGGATATAGGCCTTGAAGGTGTTAAATATTTTTATGTGTTTTTGTAAAATATGCAACTTCTGTTTCAATTCAATTCCGCACGTGCAGCGCTCTAAGGTGGTGTCTGCGCTCCGTAGACCTTGTTTTCATTAACTGGGATATTAATAATCCGTGTCCGCGGCGTGATTGAAATGTCCGGGGAAATGGCGGCTGATTCGGATCGCCCCCCCCCCCCCACCCCCACCCACAGGGCCGCCAGTGATATTGTTTCTGATTGTATAAAATAAAATACGGTCACGCTTTGACAAGTTCAGATTAAACTGTGACAATCCCTATGCTGCCCTTCCCTTTTCACCTGCTGCAGATGGAGAGGGAAAACGTGTCGATTGCCCAGGGTGATTGTGGGGGGGAGGAGGGGGGGGGCATGGTGTTACCTCCCTTTGGCAATATGCAGTCCTTGGCCATTAAACTAAAGATAGACCACACAAGAAACAAATGCTATTTATGCTAAGTCCATACGAACATCATAGGATAAGGTCATGAAGGCATTCTCTGCAAGTACAAGTCTTCTGCATTCCCTCAATAAATGATGAAAGTACGCATCACATGGAGAATGCTTGTTGATTGTTCTTATATTTCAGTTTGTCCTTACATTTCCTCACCTTGTTTCAGATGCTCTGCACACAATCTTTTTTTTCAATTCTCAGAGCATTTCAGGAAACTTTGGATCGTTATGATAAACTTACCGCAGAACATGCATTTGTTCTGTTTCCTGTTTTTTTCTTGAACATTCTCTTTAATTCACTTCAAACATTGCAGAATTGGCATTCAAACAAGTTATAAAAACACAATTTTAATTGTGAATGGTCAATTGTTTTAATTTTATCAAACATTTTATTAGAAATAAATAATATTTCAGTGGTTTCATTCAAAACATTCTTAAAATGGATTTGTCCTCAATGAAGTCTGCATGACTAAATAGCAACCTACTGACAGGGGCGGAGCTAGCCTGTCATACATACTGTATGAGTGCAGGTATTGTTTTGTTTTTTCATGCAAACAATACACAGTGTTACTTGTCAACATTTGTTAAACAGCACTGGCTGTTCATATGGGTGCACCACACCCATGGAACCCCCGCTAATGCCTCCCTCCAAGAGTTTGACTTTGTTGAGTTGTGACTTTGACAGAAGTTGTTCCGTAAGTACATAATCAATAACTATTTAGGAAGACTGTTCGGAAATGCATGTATTCTGGAAATGTTCGGGTCACAGCTGTGGGACAGCAGCCACTCAAAATTATAAAGAAAGGCTGATGATACTATAACCACCTTTAACACTTCAGAGGAAATGAAGGCCCCTTGTTGTGTTTCTCCTTTAGGGCAGCTTGGAAAGGACACTTATGTTAAAACATTGTGCTTAAACTATGCTTTAAGTGGGAAGCTTTCACATGCGTTTCTTAGAGGTAAAGCTTATGCCACGATTAAGCACCATTAATCCTTTTAGCACAATGAAAACAATTTAAAAATACAATTAAATAGAAGGAAGAAATACATTCATTCTACATTCCAAAATGGACGTGACACAGTTATTTTTTTTTGTTTTTTTTTTAAAGCTTGTCTTGAGGGCAGAGGCACTTTTGCAGTAATTGCCTGATCATTAAAGAGCTGGG
Organism: Anguilla anguilla; assembly: GCF_013347855.1. Lineage (NCBI taxonomy): Eukaryota > Metazoa > Chordata > Actinopteri > Anguilliformes > Anguillidae > Anguilla > Anguilla anguilla. The sequence continues at coordinate 35,752,426 of NC_049214.1, read as the reverse complement.
CATTAGCTGTTATGCGGCAGCTTTGGTGTAATTACGGCATGGAGGATCGAGGTGATTCATGCGTCGCTCTACAGTCAGAATGGGCATTACTTTTCTGCCATTACAATGAAAAAGCTATTAGCTGGCTGTTGTGCTTGCAGCTGTATCAAAGAGTAAATGCTGTAGAACTAATGGAGTTTAAAATGCTCCCGGCCATTCCTCATGCCCCACCAAAAACTGTCCATTAACTAGTGCCAGGCGAAAAGAGACTGAATGCCTGCCCTGAATCCTTTATTTTTTCCTTCGTATTTTTAAAAACAATGTGTTGGCTGCAATTCAACGGATGCATGAAAAAAAAAAAAACAGCTGGCTCACGCGGTGGAAGATGGCTATAGGATTGTTTTCAGTTCTGTCAGTTAACAATCTAATCAGCGTTTCAAATGACTCAGGCTGCAACATCCCATAATATGCGCTGGCACAATACTGGGTGTAGAATTGCGGATCGCTGATAAATACTGTGTTTACATGCAAAATTCTGTCCCTAATGCCTCTTGGATAATTGAGTTCTTGCGTAATCCTGTGACATCCCACTCGGATAAGAGGTTTGATTAACGTTGGAAGCGGTGATTTGAAAACGTAAATGCATTCTGTCAGAAAAGAAAAGAGTTTGGTAGTCATTTTCAAAAGGCGAAATAATGACGTGGAGGCTAATTAGTTTCCTAGGGAACGGGTGGCAAGGACCAGGCCTGTGAGCAGGGCCGGTGTTGTGGGTCTTCTTTATACTGAGGCTCATCTGTCAACTGTCACCGACCCTTTCAGTGGAGATTTTCCCAGAATGCTTTGCCCCTGCCCATCTCCGCATCGCGGTTCCTCTGTTCCCCCTCTGCATTCAGGCCCGTTCCTGTTTGCCTTGCCTTGCCTCCTACACACTCCGCATTCCTCCAGCCGCGTCGAGGAGCTGTGTAAATGGAACCGAAGCCGGAGTCTGACGTGATTCAAATACGTCTGCGCCTCAGGTCACCTGTAGCCAAGGCCTTCTCGACGATAGCCACAGCTATGTGGACGACCTCGACGGTCTGTCTGCATGGCGCCTTCTGTGGTAATTAACACTGAACAAACGATTCTGCACATAATGGGCGAACTGGGTTTTTTAGTGATCCAAGGGCTTGTAGACCCAGAGGATAATGCTCACTGATCCTCACTCAAAACAGACGGCATTAGAAATGAACAGCAGAGTGGAAAGGGTAAATCCTGTTCTTCTCAACAGGTACAAAAAATGTCGTCTAGCCTACTGCCTCTTGACTGTGTAGATCAGGGGTGTCCAACCCTGGTCCTGGAGAGCCGCAGGGTCTGCTGGTTTTTGTTTTCACCTTAAATACAACAACCACTTAGACAAAAGAAACCAGGTGAGGTGAGTTAACTGTGTAATCAACTGCTTTAATCGATCAATTAAGTGCCGAGTAAAAACAAAAGCCAGCAGACCATGCGGCTCTCCAGGACCTGGGTTGGCCGCCCCTGGTGTAGATTCTTGTGCCATGGAACATCTGAAGTCTTTGACAGCTCGGCCCGTCAATCGCAATAGCTGGCTCCATATAAAATGTGCCTCCAACTAGTAACCTTGAATATGAACCTTGAATGAGGAAGGCTTGAGGACAGCAACTTCCATGGAAAATGTTTATTTGTTACCAAGCACATGCATTTCAGACAGGACTCCTCTGTCATAAAAAAAACTGGACAGGAGGGCTACACTAAATGTACGGCATCTGTAGTATTCTGTAGAAACTGTAACATTCAGAGCCAAATGACAGCCATGAACACAGACTGGCAACCGAAAAAATAAATAAAAAATACCATACAAATAAATGTAAATCCCTCTCAAATATATGTATCTAATATCATCAAAATGGGGGAGGTGTAGTGCATTAATGGAAACATATTTTTTAAATACGTGTGTGTAAACACTGCCTTGCAGTGTTCTACTCCTTCGTTGAGATGCCCCGTGTGTTTTTTTATTTATTCTTTAGCCACGATCTTGGGAGACGCTGGCGAGACGTGCGTGTGCCGCCATGGCTGACCCTGGCCGCGCTGGGCAGAAATGTTTGTCAGACTTTGGGCATTTATAAACTGCGGGAGTGCATTAAACGGCGCAGGTGTCAGCGCGTGCTGATGGAGAGAGCAGCCCTCGCATCCCCAGCCGTATGCAGATTAGGCCGCGGGGTCATCCGGCCCACGGCCCTCTCCCCTACCTCCAGCCCATACTAATATGGACCAGCCGGGGCTCGGAGGCTGTGGGCTGTACCACAGACTGTATAAAAATAGCTTCGCGCAGATAAGAGGTGGACGATCAGTCGGAGTCGCGATGTCAAGGTCACGAGAAGCCACCTCCCACCCAGTGACCGTAGACTGTGGCCCATACTGTAGCTCAGTGATGCTATCAAGCGGAGGAATCTGGTCTCGCTCCACCTGAAATCCTTCCTGAGGCCGCAGCCGGGGGGGGGGGGGGACAAGCCGAGGAGGTGCCAGGCCTGCCCTTCCAAAAAATAAAAATAAAAAAAAGACTGCAAAAACCAGCACAGCTTGCGGGAAATGCTGGGCTTGGCTTTGGGTTTGGGCTAGGGTGAGGTTAGGAAAAATCTTTTTTTTCCCAATCTTTCTTTTCCCCTCATAAATTTTGCATCAGCCATTCAGTATACTGGAACCCTTAAGTAGGAAGAATTTGGACTCTTGTGTTAAAGTTTACATGCATGGGAATATGCCTTAATAATTCAATGTTTTTGTAGTATTTTTGAATTAGGGTTAGGATTAGGTTTAAATTTAGGGTTAGATTTTTAAAAATGGTTAGGGTTTGGGTTAGAATTATAGAGGGAAATAGACAATTTGACTGTCATGTCCTGTGTAATTTATGAGCTCAGTATGAGATGATAACTTGATCAAAGATGCAAAATAAATTATTTCTTGTGACAGTTTTAGATATTATACATTATGCATTTAATTTTTTACTATCCTTCACCTGATTTGCAGCCAAAGTACTTTAAAAAACCTACTCAAGGAGAGAATGAGAATCACTAGCTGCCTAGATTACTTGCCAGGTAGTTTTCATGGTTAGTGAACTATGGTTGACTATGGTTGTACAGGTAAGTGTGTTTATCACACTAGAACATTGCTGATTGGAAAATCTATCAGTGCAAGACATACAAAAATTAAATCCAAATTTGCGCATGGCCAAAGTAAAACTGAACATGTCTTTTATGCAATGCAATGTTTATATTTACACACACCACATGAAAAAGAACTTTAAATTAAAAGTAACTAAATTGCAATTACAAAGACAGCTACACAGGTGGGTCAGATTAAGTTGAATGCCAATTAGCCATATGTGTCCACTATAGAAGAGGTCTGGCAATCAGCACTTTATTACCTGAGTTTTCAAAACAACATGAGTCGGCTAACAGATCAAAAGAGACCAAATAATTGCTTCCCAAATTTCAGTTACATTGGTCACAAAAACTGCAAAATGATTTAATGTGGCAAGGGGAACTGTATCAAAATTATGACAACAAATTACACTGACAGGGACAGATGGAAAGCTGTTAAACAACCCAAGACTACGGCCTCAAAAATGACCACACAATTCAATGACACAATTCACATAACTCTATTAGAATGTTCTACTGTATGAAAAAGGAAAGAAAAGCTCTTCTTGTGAGCCGGGCAGTTCATAACTCTTTGATTGTGCGCAGAGTTAATGTACGCAGGGCGGCTAATGAGGTGAAGCTCACGGTTTCCAGGGCAGAGAGGCCCTGCTGTTTGATGACCTTTTAAACAGGCGCTTGAAAGTCGCTCGTGGGGAGCCGTTTTTTCTTCTTCTTCTGCGGGAACAATGAGGAGCCTGTTGAAGTTCAGGGGGCCTTTCGTCGAGCGAGTGTCACGGGGGAGCGGCAGAGAGGCACGCAGACTTCCCCGCCCCGCGAGAGAGAGCACCTGAGTCCTGTAACGCTCTCCTCATCCCCCCACCCCCCCCCCCACTGTTTCTTGACCGTCTCCACCAGACGTTTAACAGTCACCCTTTTAAAAAGGGTGAATTATTGGGGTCCCCGCGAATCAAATATGAATCTGAAACCAAACGACAGTAATAAACCACTCAGGCAGCCCTCTCCCCCCCTCCCCTCTCCCCCTTCCAAGGAACCCCCCCCCCCCCCCACAGAATCCCATTTCCCATCTACGACCTCCCATCTATGACACTTATCTGTAATAATGGCGCCCGCCAATGGTGATGACATAATAAACACGCAACCCCACGGCCAGGTTTAGTCGCGGAAAGTGTCCTTTAAAGGCGAGTGACAGTGTCTAATTGGTTTGTCTCTGATACAGGGGTGTGTGTGGGGGGGGGGGGGTGGTGAGAGGAAGGCCCTTCCTGTAATTGCCTCCGAAAAGCAGCCACGGGAAGCCTGCGGACCCCGGTGGGTCCCGGCTGACGGGCGTGCTGGTGTCCTTCAGTACTCTCCCAGAGATGGCCTGGAGGAAGGTGATGGAGATATATCTCTCTTATGCATCCCATGGGGGTGGGGTGGGAGGTTAGGGTGTTGTCTAATTGCTTAAAAGCAGGGGAGAGACACAGGAGACCAATCAGCCTGGGACTGGAGGGCGGGAGACAGGTGTGAGGAGGTGGGGGGGCAGTGGGGAACAATGTTAATGCCTTCAGTAAATGTGCCAAGGAGAAAACGTTCCCAGAGCCCCATGCATCTGCTTCGCCCGAGACCTTCAGGACAGCTCAGTGTCACTTTCATGCCCTTAAGGCAGGGGCTGCACTGAGAAGGCTGATTCATTTGGTGCATTTCATGCCCATCTCTATGCATGCCATCCTGGTCATTTATTTGATCTAATATCTTTTATGAAGTCACAAGCTACAGCAGCAGACTGTACATGTACCTCTGAAAGTGTTTCAGTGTGACCGAGTGTAGAACTGAATGTGCATTGCTGTACACAGCTGCTTAGATACCAAGGGCAGCATAATTAGTTGGAACAGACATCAGTGCACTCACAATGGTCCACCAGGACAAGAGTCATGTGCCCCCAAAAATACACAGGGTGACCCTGATCAGTGGTTCTGGAGAGGGGGGGGGGGGGGGTCATCCATGTTGGCTAAATGTGGGCTTGAGGTGGGGGGGCAGGCCACAGGGGGAATCACTTGATCGGGACAGGCATGTTTGTGGACAGCCCGGAGGAGGCCGTGTGGCCATGTGGTTATGTCAATGATAATGTTATGATTAGCTGGGCCGGGGGCCTTTGATGACACGGTTAATGAGAAGTCTCAGGGTGCAGACCCGCACAGAGACCTCCCACATCAAACACTCCCAGCCCCGCCCTCCCTCCACCCACCTTATGCTCCCCACTTTCAGAAAAAAAAAAATGAAAAAAGAAAAATTCTAAGAAATTCCACTGCCTGGAAGCTTGCTCTTCGTAGAGTTCATTTTTGCTGGTGGAATTATGATGTCTCAGTTATGTTTCTCATTAATACATGTGCTAGCAGTGGGAAAAGCTGATTTCTTTATGGAAAAGTCTTGACTAGTGAAAACATACTTTCAAAACAGATTCTCTGTCTTCCATGTGATTATTATCTTATAGTTGCTAATGTCACATATTCCATATTCAGCAATAGATAATTTATTCAAAAAGAACATTCTTTTTTAAATAATTGGGTACCACTGAAATTACATTTGAAAACTCTTTTTAAAATAATTGGGTACCAGTGTATTTACATTTACAAGAGTTACTATGAAAATTACAGTACCTTACTGGCAACTGGTTACAGTGTTATTACTGCAATTGCTAATATTACTGTAAAATGCAAACATGTACTGTAAAATCTACAGTTAACTGATGGAATTTTAGTACCATTACCACAAATGACTTGATGAAAAACACTCAATTGTTTTTGCATGCTGAGGGCTTATGCAAATGCTGGCCCCCACCATAAATGTCGATGGCTCTTCTTGTATCATAGTCCAAGATATGGCATTAGTTGTCACAATGCAGGCAAATGTAGCAATCCATGACTCAGTGAAAAATTAGCTGCTTTCACTGAAGTTGTGCTAATGTTGAAACTCCTGATAGTGACATTTAGCTCAACATATTTACAAACTTGCAGTTAGGTGTGGATGGTCCGCAGTTTGTAGAGCCTCTTGAATTGCATTAGCTGCTTCTTGCATGTGCTATGGGCAGCTTTTCAACATACTGACACTGATTCTGCCACTAACCATTGCTATTAAAGGTACTGATTCAACTCTGCACTAACTAAATTTGTTTTTGAAGTCACCTGGTGGGGACTGACAACTGAAATAGACTTATCAATACTAAAAGGCTTGCTGTGGATAATTTACAAAATTCAACCAATCAAGTTCTAAATTATGCCTGCTGGCTCTGATAAAGGATGCTGACAGATTTACTTATTTCAGTGCACAACACAAGTCAGTAACACTGAAATAAAAAAATGTATTCCTTTGTCATAAATATCAGCATGACAAAGCACATGACAGACAGTTTTTGTTTAAACAGGGCCAAAGAGGTGTTCATTCAGTTCTGTGGTTATTCTGAGGCCATTGTTTTGGTGTGTTAAGCAACTATCATGTTAATCTGTCCCTGTTGGTGAGCATTGGCTTGCAACAACTGCTTCTCCATGTGGATGCATTTTGTTCATTTTTGGTATATATTATCCAAATTTTTGACACTGTTTCCCTTGCCACATTAAAAGTATAATTCTACAATTTGTGTGACCAATATCAACATTTTTTTTGGAACTCTGTTAGTTTTTTTTTCTTTGGAAACTCTCTCAAAGTTTAACTGTCAGACCTCTTCTATAGCAGAAGCTTACGGCTAATTGGCAAATAAATTTGACTCACCTGTATAGCTGACTTTGAAATTGTGATTTATTTACTTCAAAGTTCATGTCCTTTTTTAATGTGATATTTCCATAGAGTGGTTGAATTACATTTTTTCCCAAAATAAACAAATATGTAATGTGTGTAATGATTGTATTGGTGTGCGTATGTGAATGCAGAGTGTGTTATGTTTGCATGTGTATGTGTCTCTGTGTGTGTGCACGCTTGTGTGTGTGTGTGTGTGCCTGTGCGTGTGTGTGTGTGCGCACTTATGTGTGTGTATGTGTGAGGCTGCTCACTGTGCAGCGGGGCAGTTTTGGCTAAGGGGATAATCTGCACATAGGGATTCACACCAGCCAGGGGTAGAAGTCAAGCAGCTCAGAAGCCCCGGGAGGCATTGGGGGGGGGTAAGGGGGGGGGGGGGGGGAGGAGGGGGCTGTCGAACAAACGCAGGACAGAGCTGAGGTTTAAGCCCTGGGTAAGCCCATGGAGATAAGCCCCCCTCCTGTGTCTCTCTTTTTTCCAGCAGTCGGAGAAGTACCCCCCCTTTCCCTTCTCATCCTGTCTCAGCATTGCACCCTTTCTCTCTCTCTCTCTCTCTCTCTCTCTCTCTCCATCTCTTTCTCTCTCTCCCTCCCCCTCTTTCTCTTTCCCTTTCCCTCACTGTCCTTCCCCTCCTGCTCTTTTAAAAAAAAAAGAGTTTTCTCAGCTTGGGAATCAGATCGTGCAGATGGCGGCCAGGCCGAGTCTCCAGGCAGGAACTGGCCAGTGTCACTGGGGGAAAATATTATTGCAGGCCCAACCTTCTGTTTGAAAGTGCTCCCATAGAGTGTTTTTGTGGTTCCTGTAGTCCTGACCCTCCTGAGAAATCATCGTCCTCATCAACAAAAAAACAGCTCTGTTCTCCCGAGCCCTCTCTGCAGGAAGACAGAAGATGCTGCGCATTTGCTCACGTTAGCTTGCAGTGGGAAAAATTCTGCTGCATCGACTGTCTTTTTTTTTTCTTTCTTTTTTTTTACAGCCTACACATCTCCTGTACTGCCAAAATACTTTATGGCCTGGTTTCAGTTTAGATTTCTCCCTTTTTGTAGTTCATTTTTGTGATCTCTTGACTTGCCAAACTGTACTTGTAAATTAAAACAAATGCATTGTTTGTGATTTGGAGTTAAAGGCAATCCATGGCTGAATGCTATTAACTAAAAAAAGTGTAACAAGCTCAAATAAGTTTTTTTTTTTTTTAACAAAAAATAGATATTAATCTTGAAAGCAACTTGCTTTTTAAAAAACGGTAACTTAACTAAAATTACAGTTAGTAACCTAAGGTCATCCTTAATAAGAGACTGCTGTTGTGGTCTTCACCATGGTGGTTAACTTCATTTTCTGTGTTCCAATATCTATTTGTATGAACTGATTTTGTGCATGCTATGAAGAGCAGTTTGCTTGGCATTAAAAACTGCAACGTATTTTATGAAGCTGAGGTAGCCTTTGGTTTTAAAACAACAAAGAAAGAAAAAAATGTAAAGAAATGCATTTTGACCTCAGTTCATTAAGGAGAGGTTAGACTTTGCATGCACATGATGTGTGCCTTTGAAAGAGTCATGAACAGGCAGCTCAGTACTTCAATGTAAGAGGTTTGTCCTTGGGTGTAATGAGATGAGTTCACAAGCCAGGCAAATTATACATTTTCCTTTTAACAGATGTCTTTAAAATGTGACTTTTTAACCAGATGACTGATTTTTTAGAAAACTAACAATAAACAAAACAAGCATTTTGGCAACTCCTCCTGGGACTGTCACGTCAGTGGTACTGTCCCTCTGGTCCAGTTTGGCTGCTTTGGCCCTGCTTGGCCCCTGTGGCCCTGCTCGCTTTGTGACTTAAGTCGTAGAAAAAAAGAGAGAGAGAGGGAAAAAAAAGCATGTTTTGGCATTTGCAGATAAATGAACTTTCCTATTTCAGGACATGAAAGGGCTGGAAATGTTTGCTCAGAAAGGAAAATGCCTTCTTCTGTTTGTTCAAGCGCACGCTCAAGTGATGAACATCCGTCCACAAATTTACATCAAAGTGTGTCCCCCGAACCGGGGGTTTGGGAGGTATATTTGAAGTCCCAGTGTGACTCCGCTCTTTCCTCCAGATCTGAGGTTGGGGAAAGAGAGGAGGAATGGGGGAACATTAGGTTTGGGGGTTGACAGGAGGGGGGGGGGGGGGGGGGTCTGTGTTTGTTTCCCAAACTGTAATTGTGCCTTCATCGCTTTTTATCGTCACTCTGCGGTCCACATGTGCGGGCGAGCCCGGGCGACCACGGGGGTTTTGCTTGTTTTCCCAAGCGGTTTGAGACGGTGATTGTCGGCCCGTGATTTGCGTCTGGTTCATCGTTTCACGGGGTCACCCCGAGTCGCTGCTGACCGGAGCACAACCCTTCGCGTCCTCATCAAGAAAAACACAGCGCAGTGTCTTGTTTTCACACCTTTGGAAGATTTGTTCGGGGACGCAAGGCGTCAGTCACCGCACTCCAGAACCATCCCTAACCTTAGAATATAAAACGTGAGACAGTACGTACAGTTAAGGAATCAAAGTGTCAACCTTATTAACAAGACTGGGGCTGATGGCCATATCTGTGTTATTCAGCAAAAGCAACGTCTAACATTATCTCGCTTGTTAGAATGTTGAAAACCACACAAAAGTTATATTGTGATAATAACCACATGTTCAAAACTACATGTTTTGATAAATAACCTTGCTAATGAACTGAAAAAAGCATAAAAGAGACAATAAAATAGATGAAATAGATAAAGCCACAGGTTTGTTTGTTTTTTCAAAATATTCAGAAATGAAAAACAAACATATATTAAATTCTGCAAACATACAAACAATATTTTCCATGGATTTAATTTGCCAGAACGACTCATTTAATAAATAAAATTTTTGTTATTAATAATAATAATAATAATACTAATAATAATAATCATCATCATCATCATCATCATCATGATCATAATCATAATCATAATCATAATATGGTAAATCACTCATTGTTTTTAAATAGGCAGCTACAGGAGCTCTTTCATAGTAAATAAAAGTTGAATTTAATACATTATTGTCCCCTTGGGGAAATTATTCCAGTCTGTTCAAAAACACAAATTATACAAGGCAGCACAGAACCCTGAACAGCAAACAAACACAAAAAAGAGTTAATACATCAAGTTATAAAGTGACAGGCATTTTGGTTTGCAGTGACAACTCATTACACTGCTTTGAGACATGATAACAGGTTGGTCTGCTGAACTGGATCACCGAAAAGGCAGAATCCGCTCTTTTCTCCAGTTCACCCTCAAAAGAAGCCAACGACTTGTCCCTGGACAGGATGCCTACAGCCAGGACTTGAGCAGCGATACTTTAAGAGTGATAAGTGCATGATGATAAGTGCACACTGGCAGAATTGGGGCAAGAAGCACCATGCACGAGGGCTCTGCTGACAGACGTACAGGAAGTCCTTCGTCACTCTCAATGACGTCTGATCAGTGACTCTTCATCAGTCAAAAAAAAAATATTGCCTGTTGTTTGTGAAGTGAATAAAAAAGACTCTCCATGGGCTGTGACCATAGCTTCCCCCCCCCCCCCCGCTTGTAGACATATTTTGTCTTTAGACAATATATACATATTTTTTATTATCCTATGAGTACGAAGCTCTGCTTCTCATCCTAACAGAGCCCCTGTAGGAGGGGAAAAGGGGAGCGTCAGGACCGCACTGGCTGTTTCTGAGGGACGCTGGGAGGTCCGGGCATCCGTCTGAAGGGCTTAGAGGGGGAATTTGTTAAGGGACTGTCAGAGGAAACACAGCCTCGGGGGTTGACCTGCTGTTTCTGGGACTCAATTGATTTACAAGGATCTACCCTTAAATCATGCAATTTGGGGGCTCCGACCTGCGCTGTCACATGCTGTCATCTTGTGATTGGCTAAAAATAGAATACATCACCAGGAAGACCAGCCAGTCGATTGCCTGTAGGAGGGAATCGGGTCAAAAGTTCTCACAAGTAATTGTTGATAAAAAGGGGTCAAATGTTAGTCCATCAAGGGACTTATCTCTGAGAAGAGGAGAGGAACATGACATGTAAACATATTGAAAATTCTGGGCAACTGTCTATCAGCTTACTTAAATTAATATTCATGTTTGTTTTCAGTATGTTGAGCCAATCATTTTTTCTGGTGTGTATATTTTAGGTATGACAAATTAAATATTACGTACATAATAATATGTGTAACAATGATTATATTACCAAATTATATTTTGTATAAAGGTTGCATATTATTTTATGTAAACATATTTAAAAATGCTATTTTTGAATAATGTGTCAATACTAATTGGGTTTTCATTATTGAGCAATGTCGGACTTACTATACTTGATATAGCCAATCTATTTACGGTATATTTAGGTTAATATAACCATTATGTCAATAAAATAATACACTTCAATGTTATTTAATTGATATTAAATAATGTCGTTATACTTTAGATGACAAATCAATCAGTGAATGTTATATGTTACAATTGTTCTGTTATTTCTAAACTTGTGTTTTTCACGAGAGATGTGAGACTGAAGCTGGGAAATTAATTAAAATGCTGAAATGGTGAACGTCACAGGATAAGCTCCTGAGATAGCAATCTTTTGGGAATTAAGAAGCACGAGGAACTTAAACTGTAATGCTAGGATGGAACGGTACAGGTCACCCCGTACGACGTCATGAAAGATTCGACTGAATCGATCGCTTTACATTTCTCCTTTCCAAAACTAATGCATTTTTTTCCATCGTGACCCTACTGAATATATGAACCATGAGTGAATGTGAAACGATTAAGAGCAACTCATTTAAGCCTGGTTAGTGTAATATTCATAAGTTACTGGCTTTTGTGAATTGCCAGAGAGGCATAACAATATGACATGTGGCAGAGACAAACCCCCTTTCACTGTAAATTGGATTATATGAATTATACCTACCGATGCGTGAAGACATTTTCTTTCCGTAACCCTGATACTGACTGGCGGAGATGTCCAGCTTCGGTCAGCACGTGGGTCCCGGTGTCAGTTCACCATCCTCTCGCTTGACAAGCTGCAGTTCCCAGCCACATCAGTGGAGGGCTGACACACACACACCCACACACACACTCTCTCTCTCTCTCTCTCTCTCTCACACACACACACACACTGGCACACGCACACACAATAGGCTCTCGAAACAATTTATTAAATTTAAATTTCGTAAATTGTAAAGCATGTTAAAAGTAAATGCATATTATTATTATTATTATTATTATTATTATTATTATTGGTGTTGTCATTTCCCCGTATGTGTGTCATTTACAGTAAAAACATGCCTCGTTTAGTTGTGGTAATGGACTATGTCTTTGTTTCTAAATTTACTTCTCAAGTTTAATGACAGCCTTGTTTTAATTTTTAGTAGTAAATAATGGTCTTGAGAAACAAGTAGTGATAAACATTTGCTAGCAATTGATTAACAACTCCAGGATATGTAGCCTAAACCTTTTATAACGCATATCAATGCAGTGTAGCTACGCACCCTCCGTTTTTTTTTTCTTGTGTGTGTTTCGTACATTATTTTTGCATTCTTCTAAAAGGAGAAATAGGTACATTGTGAATAATGACAACTAAACATGTTATCTAAAGCATAAAATTGTAACTATTAGTGTACCGTACGGTATGTTTGGCGGTATGGTTTGAAGTAAACGAAATATAGTGCAAAGTTTTGATATACAATTGCAAAGTAAAAGCATGATTCCACAATTAACTTATTCCATAATTCCTATATTCACAATTCCCAGTCTTATTGTATCGTCTCTCTATATATCTGTTTGAAATAGCCACGCAGGCTAATTATTGCACTTATAACAGGTGTAATGGCTTTGCTTTTAATACTCTTTTAAATTTGATAAGACTATTCAAATATGGTCAATATATATGTCTCCGGGATTTCGGCTAATTTATGCTATGCATGTATTTTTGACTGAAAGTATTTTAATTGCATTATTTTGAAAAGACCAAATTGTCCGAACTAATTTTCTTCACCATCAAGTCTTGTTTAGCGTTTTCGGGGGTGGTTATCTATAATGCAATCGGTTCAGAATGAAAGCACCAACAGACGGGTTTCAACGTCCGCTGCCAATGATTAAATCGGCGCTGACGTTTCCTTTTCGATGCTGGTCTGTTTTTCTCCCCCTGTCGTTCATATTCTTTGATAGTGGACGACGCGCGCTGCTCTCCAAGTAAAAAAAAAAAGTTACTCTCTGTAATTAGGCAAATAATCACCAAAGATATTTTTCAGATAGCCAATAATGTAATGTAATCATGCTTTCATCACAATGAAAGCAATTATTTAGGCTAGCTCGATTTCTTTCGGCTACGTTGTCTTAAGTCAGTAGGCTATAAAATATTCGAGGCTGGTTTTAATTCAGATCGAAGATTGTTGTCTTATCGTCTTGATAATCGTACTGTCTGATGAAAAAGCAAGTAGGCCTACTATATCAATAAAAGCATTCATGTTTGTGTTATCATCGAAAGATGAGGACGCGTTGCAATATTTTTTTATTTATTCTGACCAAATTGATACCATCCACAAGCGCAACACGTCATTTTTGCTATTCATTAATTATTAAGGATTAGGCTATTTTAATTGTAGAAATACATAAACGCACGTCAGATATCTTATGCAATCATGTTTAAATATATTGACATAAAGGCTACTCGTGGCCGCAGGGCAGTACGCGTGACAGTGCTCACCTGTCCTTCCAGAACGCGCACACATCCGTCTCAGGTCTGAAGTTCGCTGTTGTTGCTGCTCAGTTACGGTCAACACGACTCTTACAGACAAGGTAGGCTAAGTCACTGGAGGATGTGCTGCCTGGACAAAGTCACTGCATTTTTATTTATGTCCCATAACTGATCCCGAGGGTTGAGATATGTGGGCAACTATTGGACTGCTCTCGCAACTGCAAAGCTACAGACTCATCCGTCTGAGAACTTTTATGAGAAATTCTTAAGCATCCTACCACTTTAGATTGATTAACTAATAGCTTCAACCAAAAAAATTAAAGGGGAATAAGGCAGGTGTTTTCCTGCAATATAATGTGTAGCCTACAGATGGCAGTCTTACAGAGATCACACGGGTGTTTACTGTACACGGCGTGGAGAGTGGTTCTAGAGTTGATGGTTCCATTTAAAACGCGAATGGCTGTTTACATGAACGTTCCAAGCCGGACAATTAAGCTGCTTCTAATACACCTCCTGAAAATGTGAAATCAATACTGAGAGAAGATTACCAACTGCCTGGTGTGACAAATGTGTAAACAGTAAAGCATGAAATGTTAGAGAATGTTCACTGACTGACCCCGGGAGCCTATACACGTCTGTTGCCCTGTCTGAGAAACACTGTGAACAGCAAGGCTTTGTTCAAACCCGCAGTTTAAGGTATCATAATAATCAAACAATTAAAACACATCAATGAAAAGCTTGTGTACTGGCTTTTAAAAAATCTTATTTTATGTATTTTTTCTACATTTTATAGTCTATGTCATGATCTTTTTATTGGACACGTGGAATGACCTCACATTGTGTTAAGATAATTCAGACAGAAAATGTTTCAGTTGGACTAGTATGTCTTTAAATGACAGCATGTTCTGTGTGTGTGTATATGTATGCGTTTCCAACAATAATTTTAGACGTTGCTTTTCTCATAAGAGAATATTTTCCCATAGTTAAGGCAAATGTAGTATATCAGAATAATATTTGGTTAAATTCACCATTACACATGATCTATCGTAATGTTTAAGGAGTCGTTTAAGCAAACAATATTTTTCTCAAAGCACAAGTTCAGTAGTAAATCATAATCATGATGTAGTCAATGTCTCCTTATAGCTATGGAAGCTCTATATTGAAAATGGAAAATGACATCAAACCATCAAAACTGCAGCAGGATGATATATTAGAATGGATTTAAATAGTTAGGCTATTTATTGCTAACTTACCAAAAAGAAACTATATATGTGTCTCTATCTGCATCTAATTTCATGTATTGTACATTTATTTTAAAAGTAGTTTTTCATGTGATAAATGTATCTGTGCACTGACTACAACATCTGATTCATGTCCACATAAACTCAACTAAAAAAGTACTCTATCAGAGTTGGTTTTTCACTGAACATTTTTGCTGTGCTGTGGTTTAAAAAAAAAAGCTTTTCACAGGGTTACATATGCACATCGTGTTTGAACTTGACTGCCATGTGTTCCGTTATCAACTATTTAATGAGTTTAACTCTCAAAATTTTTCCTGATACTTTTGAAAGTCTTAAAATAAATCTGAAATGTGCATGTCAAGCCTTGGGTTAACTTATCTCGTATCATTGGTCTATAAACAAATATTTTTTCTTTTGTTATGTTATTGTTATTTTGTTTTATGTTTAATTGCATTTTCAATATCCCTTAATTCTCCATATGCCACAGATGCTTTTGAAAGGACCTGCTGTTGACAGAGCAGTTTTCTGGGGTCTGTTTAGGTTTCAAACACCATGGACTCCTTTTCATACCCTTTCAGCTTTCTTTATCCCCTCCTTTGAAAAGGTTCAGCCAGTTGATTTAACACATATGTATGCATTGCTCACCCCTTTGGTTAACTAAATGGCTAACAGTTTAAGCCCTAATTGATTTTTCTCTACCCCCCCCCCCCCCCCCCCCCCCCCCCCCACCTTCTCCTATAACCCTGGGACAGCACTGTATGTAAATCCTATTTCAAAAACTAAATAAATTCATTAGAAGGAAGGAGACTTATATGATTTTAAGTGGGCAAATGGTATAAGACTTGCTATAATTAGTGGGATGTTTAGGCTAATGATATTAGTGCCGATCCATCAGGGGGAATTAGAGGGCGTTTGGGGGTGTGTGTGTATGTGTGTGTGTGGGGGGGGGGGTGGTATCAGTGGGCAGGAGCATATATGTGTGGGGAGGGTGAGCAGCTGGCGAGCCTTGGGTTGACTTAACCTCTGTCACTTTGATGGCCTTTGTGTTCTCTGCCAGGCCAAAGGAGGAGCAGCTGTCTCTCTACCCCTCCTGCCACTCCTCAAACCTCACACCCCCCACACGCACACACATACACACAAATACACGGATGCGGGAAAAAACATGCAGACTCACACACTCTCACTCTCTCTCTCTCTCTCTCTCTGTCTCTCTCAAGTGTGGGGAGAGAGCAGAATGATCTTGGTCCATCGATATAGCCTTTTAAATGGAGTCCTGGTCTCGGGAGCACACAGACATTGTGTGTTATTTCTTTGCCTGAATTAAGACTGCGTAATGAATAGGACACATTAACCCCCCGCTCCCCTGTGCCCCCCCCCCCCCCACTCCCCCACTCCCCAGCCTCCATCAATGAAAAGGAATTTGTTCAGTAATGAATGTTAACCAGTCATGAAATGGAAGTGTAGCTAAACAGCACCTTTAACAGCCACCCAGGCTGGCTCGTGTAGTGACTCACTCAGGCAATCCATAATTTGACAGAAAAGTTTTTAATGGGCCGTAGAAGCCTTGCTATAAACAGCTTGGTTTCCAACATATCGGCCCCCTTCTCCTTTTGTGACGCCGTGCTTTGTGCTGCCAGACCGTCTCTTTTTTTCTGTAGGTCGCCGTAATTTGCGAGCCTTTGTGTTGTGTTAGAATTTCTGTCTTGAAAGTATTCCGTTCTGTGCCACATTTGAAATGGGTGGACAAAGTATTTTCAAGTCCCCCCTTGTAAAATAAATTTAGATCTCAATGGGGTACTTCTGGTTAAATAGAGGTTAAATAAAATAAAAATAACTTGAATAAACCCTAAAAAACACCCTGAATACTGTATATTTATTCGGTTTTTTTCTTCAGTCTACTAGTTTTTTCTTTTTTTTCTGCTGGTTCAGGCTTTCTTGCTAGTTTGACAGCACCAACAGTGGATCTCATGAGATCAGATTGGAATAAATGTGATTAAACATATTTAAGCCTGTTTATTTAACCTTTGCTATATAATTATGTACATTTGATTGACATGACTAAACTGGCATTCACGAGTAGAATTTATTTATTTATTTATTTATTTATTTTTATTCATTCATTCATAAAAAATAAAAACTGCTTGGCCAGAAATCTATTATTAACAGCAATTGAAAAGAAAACATCAGATATTGACCATTAACATTCTGTTTTTGTACACAATTCCATCAACCCAATATGCAAATGAAATGCAAATTGTAATGAAAATGTGTTAATTAATGCAGGAAAAGACAGATTGGGATTATTTAATGAGGCCTGTGTGGTCAGGGGACACATTATGAGAGTTTGATTTCTGTTTAGGCAGACTATTTATGGACCCTTTAATCAGCCTTTTCACTAACACAACACATGACAGACCCATTCAATAAACACCTCGGGTCATTCCATTTTCTTCCCCTGATTTATTTTTCATAAACTCAATGGTCCACAGCCACAAGTTTTCTTTTTTAATTTAATTTTTTACTCTTTTTTCTGAGAGAGAGAGGGAGACAGAGAGAGAGAGAGAGAGAGAGAGAGAGAGAGAGTGAGAGGCTCAAACCTAATCAGATAAGGACTCGCATGGCAAACTTATTTTACATTTTGTCAAGTGGGAAAAACATTTGCGAGCTGTATTCTGAGTTAAGTCCACTACTAGGAAATTCATTTTCAAATCTGTTGATTAAAATAACTGCCTGTGACCCCAAGAGCGAATCGCAATCTGAGTGTGTTTTACAGTTGCTTTTTTGAGACCCAATTTCCTATTGCAGGGTTTGAACCATGAACCTGTTGTCCGGTGTTAAGCATGAACTAAAAACAAGCACTATACTAGGACCAATAATAAAAGAAAACAAGAAATAACTTAAGTCAGAACCAGGGTTGTGATGTCCATGAGTACCAAGAACATGAGCAATTTTTCATTTCTCCAAGAGTGAAATTATACAGAATTTATTCGGTGATTTGTCTCTTCTCTTTCGTGTGCTTTTTCCTATTTTTCTCCCAGCTTGGAATGCCCAATCATATCGACAGCACTCACTGCTGCAACCTCCTAATGTATGTCTAAATATGTTCACATAATCATACATAATTTATTTGGCAAAGACAGTGTACAAAGATAAAACATTTGAAGCACTACACCATACTACACATGCCAATTATCTAACAGCTGATTAGCCTCTGCAGTATTCATGTGGTTTTAGTGTAATACAGGCAGACTCAGACCGTGTATCTTACCCAGAGGGCACTGGGGGAATCTGATGTGACTTTGTGTTCAGAAGTGTTCCCTTAGCGCTGTACTAGTATGGAAGATGAGTGGGCCACCTTTAGTAAGGGGGGGCGGGGTAACCCCTGAACCTCCCCATCCTAGGCTGGACACTGTACCTGCCTCTGCTTTCTCACCCCTCCTGGGTGGTCCCATCTCTTTCACTCCAGGCATGGCAAGGGGAGGAGGTGTCCCAAACAAAGGAGGGGAGTCCTGAACAAAGCAGGGGAATTCATTAAGCAAATTGGCTATACAGTAATGGCATCTGTAGGCTACATGCCTACTCTCTCACCGTCTTTATTTTTATTTCCTTCTCTCACACTCACAGACTCTCTCTTTTAGGGTTGAGTATCATGCATACTTTACGTAGGCTAACAACGCTGAAATGTTTTGTATACGTGTTGGTGCTGTTTGTGTGGCAGGAAAGGAGGGAATATATGAGATTACTAAGATTACTCAGGGTTGAAAGGTGTGTATGTGATGTTTTAACATCTCTCTCACACACACTCTTGTGCTCTTCTTTTGCTCTCTCGCACATTCTCTTTCTGTGCTATTGCATCATAGGATGGGAACATTCTGGGCACAATTGCAGTGTGCCCTCCTCCCGACTTCAGAAATTTGGGATAGCTGTATACGAGTCACACTTTTCTATCACCTCCAGTATGCTGGTCATTTATGAGACCACTAGATCTGTTTCTGTGTGTCCTTCTTTGGGTCCTTTCCAGTGGCACCACCTTGCTGCCACCATTTTGATTTCATGTATTGACCATACAGTCTGGCCATTGGCTTGTTAATGATTTTTCTCGAAGAAGGGACCAATGGTAATTGGTTAGTCCGTACGGTCGTTATGGATTTCACTGTGACACCTAATGCCCCATCATTGCCATTTCAATCCCAAATGCTGTCACTTCCTGAATCCCACATTTCACTTCAAGCAGGAGTGGCTAACATTTTTATGTGTTTATTTGATGGATACAAGAGCTAAGTGATTTACCCTCTCTGATTATTATATTTGAACACACACACCCTAGATGTTTAGAGGTTAATTACTTTGCTTAATGGTATGGCCACTGTACTACACTGCTACCATGTCTAAATACAGCTAAATACATAATTTAGAGATTACCCAGGGATGTAAACTAATGAAAACAAAGCTGCATTTGGGTCATACACAAAATGATATTGTAGCAACAATATTAAAAAAACATAGATTTTCACTTTTTATGCTGTTGCATAATTCTGCTGACATGAACGTACACAAGCCCAGGTAATTGGATTCATTTTAGTTGCTGTGACCATATGTTTAAAACATATTATGTATTCTTGGCAATGTGCATTTTGTTAAATTAAAGAAAAACTTTAAAAAGAGAAAAAAAACCTTGTAAGAAACTGAACAAATGATAATAGAATTAATTTTATTATTTAAAGGTACAAACAACTTGTGTAAAGTTTATAAATACAATTACACAGTATAATTATTTTTGCTACATTGAACCATGAGAATGATACAGCTAAAGTTTTTCTTATCATCTTCATAACATGGTTAATCAAGCAGAACAATATACACCACTGGCAATTTTTTTAATTTGAAGAACTACTTTGATTGATTTTTTTAATACCGCACAGCGATTCAATTAATCAGGACCTTCTTAATGAAATGCTGAGTTTCAGTGAACCTCCTTGTAAATGTTCACTTTTTAAAACACTTTTTAATGACTATAAATTAAAATATTTTAAATAATATGCCTGTAATGTAATATCTTTTTATGCAGGATATGCTGGATGGGAGTTGTAGGCATATAAGTTGTGGTTGTCTTGTTTTAAGTGGAAATTCAATTTTTTTAAATTCAATTTAAGTCAGTCAATATAGCGTGGAGTATCAATTGTAAATCAATTTGCCTGTTAACAGCTGATTGGATTTTGTATGTGTGTGTGGTCAGAGAATATTGCAGGTTGAAGTTATTCAATAAATAGACACCTGCTTATTTCTGGTTAAGAATAAATGAGCCTGCAGGTCAAAGAGTGGAATTGTACAACAATTTGAGCAGGGATTTTATAATAATAATAATAATAATAATAATAATAATAATATTACAGTAATAATAATCATCATCATCATCATTATAATCATCACCATGTCCAGAGCTGTCTATCCCACTAGGGAGATCAGGCACTGCGTCTAGCTCCCCACCTTCTTGCCAAGGGCCCCACATTCTCACCCAGGAGCCCACCTTCTCATCCAGGACCCCACTTTCTCACCCAGGACCCCGCTTTCTCACCCAGGGCCCCACCTTCTTGCCTAGGGCCCCACCTTCTTACCCAGGGCCTTGCCTTTTTGGAGAAATGATTGGAAATTGCAGAGCATTTTCATTAAAGGTATTTTATATTGTGATCCCTATAAATCTCTTATAACAATTTATGAGCATCTATAACAGTGCCATGACATTGACATAAAATAGCTCCCTCAACAGATAACTTGCTTGCTACAACAAAGGCAAAACAGCTTGCAGAATGTGACTCCTAAAATGTTATGAATATCACTTTAAAATGTACTGCAGACTTATCACTACATATAATTCACTTCTCATTGTTTTGTGAAGGTGCTTCAGACTTTATTAGAGACATGTTGTGAAAAGGGTGGATTTGGGAAAGAAGGAATTGGGATTAAAATGTACAACAATGTATTCTGTACAAACTACTAAAAGCTATTGAAGTATAATACAAATCTGATTTAATGAAGAAATATGTTATATGGGGAATCGTTTAGTTTTGGTGCAGGTTGCAGCAAATGACATACATGTTGATCTGTCCAAGCCATTTATGGGAAAGCAGGTCCACAGGTATTGACACAGCAGCCTAGATTGTGACAAAATTAGGAGATGAAATGCTCAGCTGCCATGTTTGATTAATGCCACCTTTAACACACATGTTAAACACAATAATAAACAAGCTCATCATTCACTTTTCATATGGGCTTCCCGTAAAATTCCCCTGCACATAAATCACCATAAGAAACACGTTTTTTAAAACTCCATATCCTTCACTTTCCTCACTCAAACCCTCACACAACTAGCCACGTCACCAAACGGCAGAGTGGCAGGCTCATTACCAGGGAAACCGCATTGCGTCACCGGTTACTCGAGGAGAGCGTCTTCTGAACTTTGGCTTTTTATTATTCATTTGACATTCATGAAATGCTCAAGAAGTGAATGACAGCATCTTAAAATAATCACTTAAATTGTTGCATTAAGATAATGGAAGTGTTTATAAGCCGTTTATTCAGCTCTGAATGTTGAGAGAAGGCTAGGAGTTGTGCCACGCCAGAGTACAGAGTTCTCAGTACATTCATTTAAAGTGATCCATAAAAGCATGAAAATGTATCACTATTAATGGACATTAGAAAATGGTGCCATGAATACATCATTGGAGTAAATGCTCTTCCTGTGATGGATTTCTCATAACAAGGGCCTTAGTTGCTACATTAACATTTTTTGAATTATATATTTTAAAGAAGTGTCTTCACCCTTTAAAATGATCTCCTCCAAATGAGGAATAAATAGGATTACTGGTATGAAATAAAAACCAGGGCAGTCTAAGGCATGTTTAATACATTTAGGTTTATGCGCGATTAATACATTATGTTTTTATTTCATGATTTTCTTTCAGAAAGTAACGAGTACATGTGTCCAATAAAAGGCCACAATACTAGTCTGAACCCAGTATCCATGTCTGAATGTCTCCCTTCCTTGTGCATCTCCACTGTACATGTCTTGTGTCATGTTAGAGGTCTTTGACAGATTCCATACCAAGGTGCAAACATCTGTTTTTTTATATCACACATTTAGCACAGGTGAAACCATGTATACTGTAACTGTCAGTGTCTTGCCAGCAGTCACAGTAACCTGATTTATTTAGATTATAATAATGTATAAAGTTATGAGTATATGTGGACTCTGGGACAGGATGCATTGCTTCATTACTCAGATCCTTTTTATCATGCGATTGCATTAATTTTTTTATTTCTGACAGGTGTGTACAGTAGCAGAAGATATATGTGCAAATACCATAACTTGACAGCGGAACAGTCATACTACCCAGATGATAAAAGCATTAAGAAATGAAAAAATCTCATAGCATTGGTTCTTATTTTACTTCAGCTTTGTAGGGACTTCAATAATGACAGAGCTGAAGGTCCTCCTTATCCCATGTCCTCTCTCAGGCTGTCATTCTTTTTTCTATTGCTCAAATTAGGAGAAAACTAATTAAGGACCTATGTCTTACTGGTGGGTTTCATTCTAGCACTGCTATCAAGAAAGAATGTTGCTTCCAGTTCTATACACATATGAATTTGGGGCCTGCAAACCCTTACTCAATGTAAATATATTTCCATGTACTGAAAAACATACTGCAAAACATTTGAACGCACTCCAAATACATTACCCAATATAGGTCAATATAATGACATTTTTTGTTTTTATTAAGATAATTCCCCTGAATCCTACTGAGACCAATGCAGTAATAAACTGTGTACTTGATTAAATACATTTTGCAATATAAATGTTTATCTATTGGTCAGTTCTAGCTGGTTTCTCCCTCGCTTCAGTCTTCGCAAAGAAGAGATGGTACTGGGATGAGCCGGGGTCAAACGCGGAGTCTTTGAGTCCGGTGACCCAGCCGGAGCCCGTATCGCTAAAATAAAACACGCTAATCATAACAGCGTGCTGTGTGCGGCGGGACCCAACGCACGCGGCGTTCCCGCTCCGTTCAGCAGTCACTTCATTAAAATACCAGTCCCAACACTGAGTCATGACCCGAGCTTGTGTTAGCTGATAAGCTCCGATTGCTTTTAATTGCCCTGCGTACCCAGTCAAGCTAATATTATTGTAAGGCGTCGTGTTGTGATGTGAAACATTATTTGGTTCTGTTATACAGTTTTTACCGGGTTGCGACTGCATAGGGACCCAGTCGTCTGTGACACACATACAGGCTGTTTATCTTTGTGCAGGGTACTCCATGTGAGAGTAAACTTTGTTCTAATGGCAGCATCAATTGAAAATACTCAGCGGAAGAAGGTAGATGACAGAGTAGGGGAGGCTTTAAAAAAAGAATGGTTTTAGAAGATGGTTTCCAAAGGTTTGAACTATTAATTGCTGAATTTGCTGGTTTAGACTGGTACTGGTAGTGGTAATATTAATCACTTTATTTATAAACAACTTCATATATCAACCCATATTACATTTGTATTTTTATGATTTTAAGATTTTTTTGATGATGGTTTTATTATCCTAGTTGTATTACAATAATCACATTTTTTTGCTGGCTCCAAAGCACTGCATGACCTGCAAAGCCATTTAGAAGAATTAAAAACTCCACATTATGAAACTTAGCCATATGGACTGAATATCAAATAAATGTTTCACATTTATAAGCATCCTTTCCAGATTTAGAATGACTTCAGCACAGAATAATCATTCACTGAATTGAATTCCTGCTTTAAAAGTTTTTCTTTACTGTCAATATGATTTACGCAACATAGACCTACACAGCACCTGCAATAAAATGCTAACTAGCATGACACAGATTACTGAGAAAATATTTACACTATTTGCTCTTTATCATACAGGCAGAATTCTTGAAATTTTGTTGGATTTCATAAATTCATATGAAATAACCCTGCTTGAATCAAGTCTGACTACTTAGGTTACAAAATACAAGTTGGTGGAATAATTGTTCCAGCACTTATTAGGCATTCTATCAGGGCTATTAAATTCCTTTTAGTCTAGCACAGTTCTAAATGACTGCGCGTTAATTGGAGTTAGCAGTCAGCTAGTGCCTCAAATGAACTGGATTGTAGAGTGTCTCATTAAAATAAATACTTCAGATAGTAATAATAATCAAATATAAGTGAGCAGAGTTGGATTTTTTTTCTCTTTGCTGAACGCATTGTGCCCTCTTTCTCCTTTTATACGACACTTATTCTCTTTGTCAAATAGGAAATTGCTACTAATTATTTGTTTTTGGCTAATGGAGACCATCTACAGAACTGAGAACCCACAGATTAAATAACGTTTCAGCACAATTACTGTCAAGTAGGAATAAGCAATGTGTAACATAATTTCTATCTTCTGAAATTCAATGTGGACATAATATGCCAAATGTGCATTCACAGTTAAAACAGATGAATAAAATATTTACATGTTTACACAACATTTATCTGATTTATAAATATAGATGGATAACTCAAATATTGTGTACATGTTGATGGAAAATTTAACCACTCATGAAATCTATCCTTTTTAGTATAACACTACTACAGCTTTGGTGTGGAAAACAATAAGGTTTTGTCCTTATGCAGATTGGTTTTGGTATTTGCCAAAAAAAGGGAAAAAACTCTTTTATTTTACCTTGAACTATGTAAAGGAACATGTGCTTGAAACATTTACGTGTGAATTGATAGTGAACTGATTTATGGCCCTTATTGCATGGTATAATTAATTTTATGCATATGACTTCCGTAACAATTACCATTCGAAGCGATTAGAGAAGTTCACTGCTTATATGAAGCCATCAATAATTGTGCGTTCATGGCTAGGAAGCACATTCAGAAGGAAGAGAGGGAAAAAAACTGTCTCTTTTTTCAAAACTAAAAAATTCTCTTAAAGGGCAAATGGCCCAGGTCGACTAAATCTCTTAATGAACTGTGCATAGATAATTCCAAGGGCATCTTCAGATGTTCCCCACACTGTCAATGTTGTCCTGTTCGGTTGTATGAGTGTGTGCATAGGTTTGTGTGTACGTGTATGTTTGTGTGTCTGTATGTGTGTATGTGCGTGTGTGTTTGTTTGTGTGTCTGTATGTGTGTGTTTGCTTGTGTATCAGTGAGTGTGTGTGTGAGTGAGTGTGTGTTTGCATAGGGGTTTGTGTATGTGTATGCCTGTATGTCTGTATGTGTGTATGTGTGTGTATGTTTGTTTGCGTGTCTGTCTGTGTGTGTGTGTGTGCGCCCTCATTTGTATATGTATGTTTGCACATGGGTTTGTGTATGTGTGTGTGTGTGTGTTTCTGTATGTGTGCAAGTGTATGCACGTGTTAAGACATTTCTTGTGCACTCATTAAATATGTTTGACTGAAAGGTAATGTATAAAATGTTGCCCCATGTTGTTTTGTGTCAGTGGCCAGGTCCTTCTTGCGAAACTGCAGCTGCAGCTACTGTAGATTTTAGTTCATTTGCATTAATTCTCCACAGATGCACCCATTTGTCTTCCTCAGAATCCAAGCTAGCCCTGGACAGACGAGGCTGATGTCTTGAGGTTTTTCCGAACTCCTGCCTGTCAGGCCTGCGGGGCTGATGATTAGACCCGAAGCTTGTCGCCCCAGGGTGCAGAGTGTCCAAGTTGGGCACGGTCCAGAGCTGTTTTACTAAGTGACTGATGACCAAGCAGGAGGTCAGGATTAATGAGGAGGCCGGACAGCAGACTGATCCGCTGAAGACGCCCGTTCGGCCAAGAGGAGGAGCAGAATGCAATCCTGCCTGAGGCAGCGACTGGATCTGCCCCACGGGGATACAGACTCAGCCAGGATAAAAAGACGAAGGTCTGACAAACACTCTGCGAGGAGCCATCAGCATGCTGTAGAGATGAACACAGTGTATGTCACAACAGACGAGCATAACTGCAGCTCCTAGCCGCTCTGTGAAGACTGCACAGCACTGATACCCCTTCAACAGATTCTGGTCATTTGATTGATTGATTGATTGATCAATTGATTGATTGATAAACTTTATTGATCCCTAGTGAGGACATTCACACTGCCACCAGCAGCAGAACGTGCATCATTCAAACAGAGACTTTTAAACAATGGGCAGCCACCAACCCACCCACCAAGCACAGACAGTGATTCACAATATGTGACTCACATAGTATGGTACAGGGTGCAAACCAAAAAACAAGAAAGGAAGAAACTCAGTTCAGTTTAGTCTTGACCCAAGCATACCTCTGGAGCATATGAAAAGGAAAGTCACAGTATGTGAGACGGGTTTCTGTGAAATTGCATTGGTTCTGGCAATCTTAGCAAGTATTAAATTCTAGGTAAATTGGTTGAGTTAGTTTGAATCTCCACCCCCTACTGGGATCATGAATCCTCGGAAGAAATAACCAATCATTGGCATTAGCAAAGTTTGGAGTCGGTGAGCCTGATATTAGTTTCACAGAAACTGGAACACCTTGCAATATTTTTGACCAGACCTGGCCAAGGAAATGAGAGTCTATTTGGTTAAGTTGAAATTATTGCATTCTCTTTAGAAGCTCAGTGGACTTTTCTTACTGGTCCTTTTCGAACAAATTACTTTGGTCCATGTTGACTAATGTATAGAGTCTTGGCTTGTGCTACCCCAACAAAAATATATATTTCCATATACGAAGAGCAAATATATTGTCTTCCTTAATTTTTTATTTCTTTATGACAATTGAATATAATATTGTCTGCAGTTTGCAATGCCAACACTGGCATATTGATAAAATAACAAGTGTTTTTCTAAATGTATTTTATATTGTAATTTGTATTTTGAAATGTATTTACTAATACATAAAAATATATTGAAGAAAAATATATTTGGAATGCCACCATATATTGAAATGTAAGATATGTAATATATTCGAGTATTGTTTTGTTTTTTTGTTACAATATATGGCAATATATTTTTGCCACATGAGGGAAACCTCAATGTGCAAATGCAAACAGCTTGAGGGTTTGTTTTTACACCATATTTCTTACACAGAATGCACTGATATGGAGGTGCCTTGGCTTTCCACCAGTTCTGCCCTCTTCCCTAAATTTTTTTTGCCAAATCCAATTTCAGACATAATATAGCACTGATGGCTTTGCAACACTTTCCACCTCAAATATATCTCCTAGAGTAGTTCACTTTAAATGATACCATGAGACACCAAACAGTTGTAATCTCATGAAACATTCTAGCTGATATAGCTGCAAGCCAGAAAACTAATCTTTACGTTTTTAAGTTTAAATGGAAGTGTTTATTTTTTGCAAATACAAAAACAGCTTCAGTAAGCTTTGCTCATGAAGACAAAATACTTTCTCAAAATACTTTCTGATACTTTCAAAATACTTTCTGGCCATAAATATAAATTTATGGCCAGATGATTGAATTAGTTTGAACAGTTGCTCAATTTAAAATGTGAAAGACAAGAAGTAGGTCTTTGATGAAAGCAAAGATCATACTGAAGACACAATAAACAAGAACCTTAAGTTTAAAGCCATTTCAATTTTAAGGTCATGAGGTAGTAGTACACCTATTTTTAATCTTTTTCCTATGTCTGCTACTGTAAGTGATGTAGAAAGCATATAAATATGGTTAGTATACAGCATACAGTATGGAAACTGTAACAGTGTCTTATAAATAATGTCTCTAAGTCTCTTTACAGAGAATATATCTCTTGGAAATGATCAACAGCGGCAGCTGCATGGGGAAGGTGTCTGGGGAGAATTAGGTACTTTACCACATATTTACCGCTGTAAATCAACTTCCGCCTGACACCTGACATCACGAGGTAATTGAAAACCCTTAAGGTCTATCCCTGCTAAATGGCACATCACCCTGTGTATCTTGGAAACAATGACAAATACTGTATACCAACACATTAATGTCAGCACATCGGAGGCGTCATGTAAATATGCCGGCTGCTGCCGCCCGGCGCCCGGAGGACAGATCTATATTAAAATAAAATGAATGCGGAGGGAAACGCGCTGAGATGTATGACCCTCCTTCAGAGAACACATTTTGACTGAATTGATCTGGATGATATGAATAATTTAGGAGACTCTAAAGGAGGCAATATAAATGCACACATATATTCTAATCTTTCAAGCACTGTTCCGTAATACTCCGTTTTTTCCCCCCCCCCGGTCCCCCCTACGTCTCCAGGGCACGGAACATTGCGGCTGCCCCCCAGGCTAAATTAATCCCCAAACGTATCTCCTCCTGTATTCTGCATTCAAAGTTATTCACGTACGGATGCATAATAATTATTTTGAGATTAAACTCTGACAAGGATTTGTATCCACTCTTCTTTTTGTATTGCTTGGAACTTTTCTTGCACTTACTCTCTTTCTCTCTCTCTCTCTCTCTCTCTCTCTCTCTTGCTCTGTCTCTCTCATTCTCTCTCTCTTGCTCTCTCTCCCTCCCTCCCTCGCAGGGTTGACCTTTACCTTAACTGCATTCACACTCTTCAGGTAATTCGCTCTGACGTTTCGCCTCTGCCTTTATCTACGGTACATCCAGCAGACAATTTCCAGCGTCTAGTTTAACCTCCGGCGAAAATCGATGTCCTCCCTTTTGTTGGGTCTTTAAACAGCTGAGGCTAAGCTGTGCCCGCATGACACCCAATGCCAGGGTCAGTGGCCATTTTGCCCCTATGGCCCTGGTGTCTATCAAAAAATCTTACAGCGAATGCTCCTCTTCGGCACATACAATTTGTAAATGTTTAAAAATATATTCTACTCTACAAATTCTCGTTAGTTTTCTGTCAATATCTGAATAATAACAGATTGTGTATCATTGTTGGTACATGACTGCATAAACAGTGTCTTTACATTTTGAGGTTTTGAAATTTTTGACTGTTGCATTCTGGGAACATCATGACAATCAATGCTATGCTATGGGGTTGATTCTTCAGCAGAAGGGACTGGGAAGCTTGTTGCCATCAAGGGCGAGATGGAGCTCAATACACGCAAATCCTCGAGGACTGTTTCAGTCTGTAATGGATCAGCAGATGACGATTCATGTTCCAACAGGACAAAGACCACAGAAAAAACCACAAATGAATGGCTTTTAAACAGCAATGGCCCAGCCAAAGCCCAGACTTAAATCCCACTGGAAATTTGTGATATGGCCTGAAACTAGAGGTCCACTGATGCACTTCACATAACTGGCCGAGTTGGAGAAAATTTTCTTAGAAGAATGGGAAAAAATTACAAAATGTTAACATACAAGGAGAGAGAAATGTGTGAATGTAAATGTACACACAGTACAGACATACTGTATGTTAGAAGACTCAATACTGAGCTACTGTGTGGCTCATTCCGTTAAGGCACCACCCTGTGGTGCATGGATGATCTGGACCTTGCCAGCGCCGACCATTGGGCGATGTGTAATTGGCAATTGCGCCGTCCAGGCTATGGAAGGGTTCAGTTGGCTAGGGGTCCACGGTTCATCACTCTATAGTGACCCCCACTGGTTGTTTGGGTGCCCTTGGCCCACGTGTCAAAGCCACAAATGAGACGTCTTCCTCCGACTCAACTCTATGTCAGCTTGGCTGTGGGCTGTGGTGTGAAACAAAGCAGGCTGGTGACGCCACGTGTTTTGGAGAGGAGCAAGAGGAGGCGTGTGTCAAATATGTCACACTTATGCAAACTGCCCCTCTGAGAATCTGCATCAGCTTCAAACTAGTACACCCCTGGGCTCAGAAACTGGTCAGAGGCAAACAACTGGACCAGTCACCGGGTGGCCGAGCTGGATGGGGAAGCGAGGGTGGGGGATGGAGGAAGAGGAAGAGGAAGAAGAAGAGAAAGAGGATGCGTGCAGTTCATGGTGACGGGCTCCTCTGCCACAGTCGCTGTGACCTTGTAAGTGAGGCTGTGAAGGAGCCAGTAATGAAGAGTCTCATCTGGTAAACATCCTGCTGCACTCTGCAGCTCAGGGAGTTCTCTTCTCTCACTGGCCTCTCCTCAGCCTAAAGCGCACCCTTCTAGCATGCTCCAGCACCTGTCTAATACACTGTACACTCTGAGTAAGGTCACGTATCAGCTGTTCATCAAAGGGGAACCCCACCCAAAAATCAACATTTGATGTGTTTCAGCTTGCCAAAGTAATTGGTTAGACGCAGATTTCATGTGTCATAATAAAACCCTTCATCTGTATCATCAAAAGACCATTTGTTGTGAAGATGTCACTGAAGTATAAATTCTTATTATTTAAATAAATTAAGGTGTCCCTTAATTTGAAGAATCTTGTATAATAGTGACGAATGTATTCTTTTCCTCTGTATTTCTGAAATCACCATTACAATATTTATTTGACTGATATTTAAGACAATATTTAAGGTTTGGAGTCTTGTTTTAGGTTAATATGAACCGTCGGCTTTGCTAAAATTGCTGAATCCATTCTTTGCAATGGGAGACAGGTAAGAGTTATTCCTGGGTAAAGTGGAGGATTTATTCCTGGGTAAAGGGGAGGAGTCATTCCTGGGGCAGGAAGAGGAGTTATTCCTGGAGAAAGGGGAGGGGTTATTTCTGGGGAAAGGGGGGGAGTTATTTCTGGGTAAAGGGGAGGAGTCATTCCTGGGGCAAGGACAGGAGTTATTCCTGGAGAAAGGGGAGGAGTTCTTCCTGGGTAAAGGGGAGGAGTTATTCCCAGGGAAAACGGCCAGAGTTATTCCTGGGGAACAGAGAGGCATTATTCCTGGGTAACATCATTGTTTGTGGCTAGATTTCATTTTACACTTTCTTTGATTTGGGAAATAAATGAGACAAATAAATTATTCTTAAGGTGCGGACCAGCATGTAAAAGAATTTGGTTTATCTGGAGGTATCCTTTAAATATTTACTTTAGGGCTCTGTATTTAAACATTAATGAACTCTACAGGAAATGATTGTGCACATTATCAGTCACTCATAATTAAATACCCCAAGCTGCTTATTTCAACTGATATTCAGCATTATGTATTGTTAGGTATATGAATTCTGTAACCATTATGAATGGTATGCAGTTTTACTAATGTTAGCATTATAGCTGGTGATGTTGTGCCATTATGCCACTATGTAAACTGATTTTATGGAGCCCTTATGAAGATTATCGTTGTGACTGTTGTGCTGAATAAACTAATGAGCACTGTCACATTTTTTCTTTGCTTTTAGTGTGTCCAGGTGTGATACCCGCACACTATATGAAACTCCCTTCAACAGGTTTAAAAGTGCAGATAATCAACCATGATGCTATGCATCTATTGGTTAACCTTTAATACGGTGTTCAGATATTTCTTTTCTTGATTACTTCACATCATGTATTGAATGTACCATACACTACCTTCTCTTTACAAATGTGCAATACACGACCTTTTCTTTACAGATATACAGTGCACCACCTTCTTTTTAGATATACAGTACACTACCTTCTCTTTACACATGTACAGTGCATTTACCGTTTCTTCTCTTAATATAATTAAATGTAATTATTTGATGTCATTTTACCAATCCCTGCTAAGTAGCATTCAGTGTAGGACGCAAAGCCCTTAGCTGTGGGCCCCTAGGACCCTGGACTACACTGCCACTTAAGATTTACATCCTGATCTTTCATAGCTGTGTGGCCCCTGGCTCTTTACTCAATGTGACTGTTCCCCCATTAATCCCTCCCGTTATATTTGAAATGAAAGGATGAAAGTGCTTGTCAGCCAGCAGATTTAAGACTGATAATTGCCATATAACTGAGATTTATGACTGCAGAGAAACACAGCGATGGACTAATGTAAAGTTTATGATATGGAATTTCTCTAGTGCCCAATCCAAAAAACATGAATAAAAGTAAATAAATAAATAAATAGGCTATTTCTGTGTATTTCAATCTATTTCAAAGGTCTCATATCAAAATAAGAGGGACTATATCAGAGATGATTATTTATATGAAAGTTTTCCCCAACTATCTTTCTCTCTCGTGAAGAGAATCGAATTATCAGTCATGTGATGCACATGCACACTTTGAAACAGGTCACACAGCAGAGTTTAAATGAGCCCAGTGGGGATCACATGTCCTCTTATCAGAGCTGATTTAAGATGAAGATTAAGACTATTTTCCAGCGCACCGTAGTTGGAAAGTCTCAAAAATACATTTACAAACACAGCACACATTCAAAATGTTGCCAACACAACCACAACAACAACAAAAAAAGACTTGATTTCAGGTTTACATAGGAGCACATGTGTCCGTGTAGCGCGGGGGGCGTTCGGGGAATTCCCCGTGAGCTTCGTCATGGGTGACTTAGAGGCAAGTAATGGAGAGGGTGCTGGTAACAGATGGCCCGTGAAAGTGTGTTCAGTTCTGCACCAACAAAGGCCCGGGAAATGATTTAATGATCATTTCTGACTCGCCCATTATTTATATGGGCATATAATCAACTGACACACGCCATATTTCATTTGCGGAAAAAAGCGTCCCTCGTCAACAGACGACGGGGCGACGCCGAATAATTCCGCAGGCTTTGTTCGCGGACAGATTAAAAGTGAGCGCGCTTTGTTAACGGGGCCCTCATCGCCGTGGTCACCGCCGCTGGTTTACCGGCTCCTCCCTGTGACACAGGCCTCCGCTGACGCACGGACGGATCATACGGGACATACGCCGCTTTGCTTCGTATCGGTCCTTAAGTGAGTGGACCAGATCATCAGCATCTCAATAAAACGTGCATATCCTAAACAGACAGCTTATTTGGGAAATGGGAAAAGCTGGTTTGTTGTTTTGTTGGATTACTGGGAGATTAGAAAAGTTTGAATCGCACAGTGTTCTGAATCACCTGTTATTAGTCACAGAGACATGAAACTTTGGTACTACGCAACCGACAAGCTCAAAAAGGGCAATAACCGAGATTTTGTTGTCAGTATATGTACGTTCTGATCTGTGAATAATTCTAAAAATGAAAATGTGAAAATGTTCTCTTTTGTTTTGCTCCATAAAGGTGTGCTCATGTGATTAGCATTACACACACCTAATTTACATGTCTGACTACCTTTGCTCATCACGCAATCACTGAGCAGGGAAGCACGTCACGAGCGCACGACTCCTCTCATTAAAGACCGCGGCGTTTTGGCTCTCTACCTTGGTAAAGTTTATAATGGAGCAGGTAACAATGCCTGGGGCTGAGTCTGGGAGCTAATGAGGGCAAGAGCGCGTGGCGTGTAGCGTGTAGCGCGTGGCGTGTCGAGCAGGCGGTCACGCTCCCGACCTGAGGCGCAGGTTAATTAATGAACTGATCCAGGCGCTCGGAGAGGGAGGCAAGGGAACCCGCGGTCCGGCAGGAGAGCCGGGTCACAACACTGACAGATGCCCTATTACGATGTTAATGATACCAGGGCCCTGGGTCAAATAATTATATTCAAAGCCCTTTTTTTTCCTGCTAAATGACAAATTATAAGCAGCACGCCAGAGAGGGGTGGGGGAGGGGGAGGGGGAGGGGGGAGCACGGGCACACGGCACAGGTTCGGGGACTCCCCTAGCCCCCAACAGGACACGCCCCCAGCGTGCACAGAGCCAAGCCCGTGCCTCGGCCCCCTGATCCTGGCCCAGATAAGAGAGGAGCCTCTAAATCGCCCCCCCCCCCCCCCCCCCCCCCCCCAAGCACATGCCACTGGGACGCTGTGTCTCCAAGGGACCGTCACTAACTTTTTAAACAATCCATACAGCCTGGGAATATAACCACCAATCACACTTCAAATACATGTACTTAAAATTTACATTTGCATGTGGTTGTTTTATATCCAATTCAGGTTGCTGGCCTAAACAAAGTATACAGTTCATACTTTTGTGCCATCCGCAAAGCAAACCCAGCCTCACAATTTACATTTATATATTTCATAGATGCTTCATTCCTTGTAAATGCTTTTATCAAGGAGTTACTTTGTGGTTGTTGTATTTTTTTACGATAAATGTTAATGTATTTCCCTGTCCCAACTCCCTCCTTTTAAAAGATGGCACATATTTAATAATAAAAATAAGAATCTCGCCACTCTACCTCCAAGTGTACATGACACAGGATTAGGCACGCCCCAAAGGGATGCTCCAATGGCCTTCAAACAGGATGCACTGGCAGGGGAGGCTAGAGAACAAGCAGGCAAGGGTGGGTTTTCAAATACACAGAACAGAAAAGGCCTGCTTTCCAGTAGAGATGGGACAGTGCGCTTTCATGAACTCCACAGGTGCAGTTCCAATGAGCTGCCAATCATAAACTTATTTGAACCAATAGAAAGATTTTACTGCATGTAACCTTCTTTTGCGCTTTGGTTTGCTCGCCTGGGTCTTCAGCTTATTGACGAGGCTTACTGTTATGACCACTGCTGTTCCCCTTATAACAGTGGTGGATTCCTGGGATGAAGGCTTCCAAATAAGGTGCTCGTGTCGTCGGAAGATAATGAGGTTAAATTGTCGGGTTTGTGCGTCCGATAGGTGCCTGGTCTGACCAGGAGTGGCCACTAGAGAGTGATGAGACCGGCTGGCTTACCCCCTGTTATTCCCAGATGAGGCTGGGCCCGTTGTTGCCCATACCGACCTCCGGCCATAGTGAGCCATGTCGCAGGGCTTTAGTTTTGGAGCAAGTGTCTTTACAGTGTGAGCCACCCGAAGGCCCAAGGGCCACTCCAGTTCTAAATGAAGTGACAGCACAGGATGCTGTGCATAAAGAATAATGATAAATTAAAGATATTTCCTGCTTACAAAAAACTCTTTTACTTCAACATTTACATTGTATGGATGGGAGGAAAACTATAAGGAACAGTGTACTCCTACATCTGTCTTGTTTCAAACAATAAAAATCAAACATGAATGCTGTTCTATAAAATGCTGTTATATTCAGCAGTGGATTTATAAACACTAAATTACCATAAATATTGACATTCTTCTCCCAAAATTTCACTACCAGGAAACAAAAGATCAATTTTTAGCCTGAATATAAGAAGTTCAGAGGAAATGTTACTAATAGCTTCTCTTTCCAGGAGCAGGTCCTTGCTCGTTCATCAGGAGATTCAAATTGTTATGCTTTGATTTCTTGTGAACAAATCATGTAGAAAAAAGCACGGATGTCAATACGTCATGGCTAGTTTTAGACTAGTGAAACAGAATCAGCTTTTTGTTTTTCGAGCCCTGCCAAATTATGTTTAGATTAAACTGTGTTCACCTAAACTACTGTACCTCAGTATGAGTGGGATTTTGTATCCATGATGAAGCTAGTTACAGAATTGCATTTCTAACTACATAATGGTCCACTGCGTAAAATATAAGGTGTGTCAGTCACCGTCATACAGCCATATGGTGAGGAAATAATTATAAAGTGGAACCAAATGCCTTAAATCAGGAAGACTAGCATGTCTGTGAGCAGAGGGCTTGACTCCTCAAACTGCAATTGAGGTCAGTCATTTTTTAAGAAAAAAAAAGCCCACTATATATAAATATAACCATAACAGCTGTGAGGGCAGTCACCTTTCCAAGACCTTTTCATAATTCAGGTGCTGCTCGCATGCTGTCATTTCTCGTCCTGAAAGAAATCACCAACAAAAAAGTAAAGGGTTGGGGGCGGGGGAGGGGGGGGGGGGGGGGGGGCAATGGCCCATGATAAAAAAATGAAGAGAGCAAAGAGAAGCAGAGAAGCATAAAGGGGGTGAAATTTATTTTTTAACCCCTGTCCTCGCAGCCTATTAATCTTCCCACGACCCCCTGGTTTGGTGTCTCACAACGATTTCCACCCTGTCTTGCCGGGCGCCCCCTCTCTCTCTCTCTCTCTCTCTCTCTCTCTCTCTCTCTCTCTCTCTCGCTCTCTCTCTCTCTCTCTCTCTCTCTCTCTCTCTCTCTCGCTCTCTTTCTCTCTCTCTTTCTATTAGTACATCTCTGGGTTTCTCTCTTTCTCTCTAGCTCTCTCTTCCTTTCTTAATAACCACACACACACACACACATATATATATATCGCTGTGTCTGTCTGTGTCTCTTTCCCTCTCTCTCTCTTCTACTGAAATATCACCTGCTGTGATTAATCCTAACTTAATTAAATCCATCAGTGAGACAATGGCCAGGCAATGAGGTATGTAATCACTGAAATAGTAAATGAAATGGTGTAAGGGGCCTCCTGTTTCTCTTATTGACAATGACGGAGGGGAACGGGGGTGGGAGGTCCCCAATGCTCAGCTGGGGGGTTCCGCCTGACCACGCCGGTCTGGCCCCGCCCTGCCTTGAACCCGCCCCGCCCCATAGCCCGGAACTTTCCAATCTGTACACTCGGAGCAAGACAGGTTTAAATTAATGGGAGAGTCTCCCTGCCCCTCCCATCCATGCCCCTAGGTTTCTTATGGATGACTTCTATTTAAAAGCTGTTATTATGAGTGTGTGGTGGCTCGTGTCTGTGCCACTCAGCTAACTGGAATGGCTCCCTACACGTGCACACCAGAATCGCCTTGCAACCCCCTAGAACACCCCCACAATCCAACCACAACCCCACCCACCACAGTCCCAGAACCTCACTACAACACCTCCGCAACCCACCTACAACACCCCTACAACCACCCTAGAAACCAACCACAACTGCCCCAGAACCTCCCATAACCCCCACATAACTGCCCCAGAACCACTCAAAACTCTCACATAACTGCCCATGAACCCCCATACAGCCCCCTCACAACATCCACACAACCTCCCCGTTTATGAATATAAATCAGATTTAAACAGTTGTGTTAATTTTAAATTTAAGAAAGCATACGTTATTGTCAGTGACAGATAGGTCTCTAAGCGTCCAATCAGATTCATATAGTACTGTGCGGCCTTTAGGGTGGAAGACAGTCACTGGCTCTCCTGTAGAACTGTGTGTGGCCTGTAGGGTGTAAATAGTCAGCAGTTCTCCTATAATATTGTGTGGAATGTTAAGGTGCACTGAGTACTACAGGCTCTCCTGTACGGCTGTGTGTACTGTAGGGGGTAAAATTGTTACTGACTCTCCTGTAGGACTCTGAGGACTGTAGGATGTGAAAGAATCGCTGACTCTCTGGTAGGACACTGAGGACTATAGGATGTAAAATAGTCACTGACACTCCTGTAGGACTGTGAGGACTATATGATGTAAACAGTCGCTGACTTACCTGTAGGACTCTGAGTGAAGGCTGTAGGGTGTAAACAGTGTCACAGGCAAAAGTACCGGGGTGTACCTGATGCTGGTTTTGAACTCCTAGCACAGCTACTGGTAGAACAACGTGGCTTAGGAAGCAAAAAGAGTGATTCAAAAAAATTTAACAAAAATTATTAGGGAAAAAAACATGTACATGCACCAATTTTTATTGTTAAAAGTAAACCCTGTGTAATTTGGGCTTTTTAAACCTTGATTTCTATGTTCTGCAGATGTCAAGGCTGGAGCCTGTCCTAACCAAGACCCACAATGGTAACAGATGTTCCAGAGGGAGAATCCCTTATCGATTAATGTCCAGGTGCTGCATCCAAATG
The DNA here is from genome assembly GCF_013347855.1 of Anguilla anguilla. Taxonomy (NCBI): domain Eukaryota; kingdom Metazoa; phylum Chordata; class Actinopteri; order Anguilliformes; family Anguillidae; genus Anguilla; species Anguilla anguilla. Next base: position 35,714,995 of record NC_049214.1, on the reverse strand, counting down.
GCCTACACAAGTGTGTGTGTGTGTGTGTGTGTGTGTACATACGGATGTGTGTGTGTGCGTGAGCCTGTGTGTGCATTTCCCATTTCACTGAATGCATATGCACACACACACACACACACACACACACACACACACCCATATTGTCATAATGGACAAACATCAGTCACAGCTGGGATGTTAATGCCAGCAAACAGGATTATCCTCAGAAAGGATTTCTCAGCTAAGTATTTCCTGGTAATTAGATTTCTCCATCTCGGGAATGAATTGCCTTTTAGCAGTGAAAGCTGTCACTGAGGGAGCTGTTAGCTCCTTATAACTGAATTAAATGCATAATTAGTGATACAATTACATTACCTTTTGTGTCTTTTGTGTGTGCGTGTGTGTGCGCATGAGAGCAGGGAGGAGAAAGAGAAGGGGGGGGGCGTGAATTTGGATTGGAAGCGAAAAGAGAGGGAGATGAGGGATGGGTGGAGTTTTAAAGATGGCACTGGGTATGGAGGTGAAGAGATCAGGGACCAGTAGAATAATACAATGGCCGACATACCAGGGAGTAGAAGACCGCTTTATCACAAAATATGAGCCGCCTGCCCTGAGTTTCAAATGTCAGAAACAGCAAATCTCCCAGATGTGCTGGAGGAACACTGAATGTCCAGCACTGGCGTATGAGGACTTCTGTCACAAACTACACAAACAGGCCACAAAGTGCTACAGGAGAGAGGCAATGACAATATTACAGCCACTCGATCACACTGTAGTAAAGGAGATCCAGCAAAAAAAAAAGATCAGGAAATATGTAATCATAATACTTAATAATTACTGATTAATCTGGATTTTCAGACCCTAAATGTGTCTGGGGGCTGTTAGTAGTTGGTAGTAGTTAGCATTTGAACATTTCCCTCCTGCTGTCAGCTGTCAGAGTGCAAAAGCTCAAGACCCTCTGCCTTGTTATTCAGCAGTAAAACTAAGTACTAGTGGCTCCAGAGGTATTTGGGTTCCAAAAATCAGTATCTCCCAATTGATCTGGGAAAATCATGAGAAATCACTATAAATAGCATCCCTCACAACCTCAGCGGGGAGGGGAGTGGGGGGGGGGGGGGGTGCAAGCCTTGGAGAGAAGGCGTCCAGCGTGAGGGCAGGGCAGGGCAGAGTGGGGCGGGGCAGCGGTAGGGAGAGCGGGGGTCAGGCAGAGGCCCCAGCTGGTGCGGAGGTCTGAGGGAGGGAAGGAGAGCGGCTCCTCTCCCCATTCATCACCGGGCGAGGGCTGACAGTGACGGATTGAGGGGGCCGGAGCGCTGGCACTGCGGCGGCTCCAGACTCATACGGGCCCTGGAGAGGACTGACAGCCGGAGCATCGTGTCAAGTGGCGGAGAGACTGCGGCCATTAATAATCCACGTCACGTGACCCCATCCCCCCCCCCCCACCTCGCCTCGCACGCCGCGCGGGACAGAGGAGAGGCGACAGTCATGGAGGGATGATCTTTAATCAAACGTCTGGATATACGGAATGATGAATACACATTTCACAGTCTGGGGAGGTGGTTGTGGTGGGGGGGGGGGAGGTACTGCATTTTTTTAAGACCCCTTTGGGATTTGGGAGATGTGACACCCCCCCCCTCTCCTCAGTCCGATCCTACCCCCCCCCCCCTCCAAAAAGCCAACACCCACTTCAGTTTGCCCCATTCCTCAAATGTGCCAATAAAAGTGATGTGTTCGTGTGTTCAGTTCCTGGGTTTATAATGATGGCATTTGGAAAGCACTCATTGATCACAAATGAAGTCATAATAAAAGTCCCCTGCAGGGTAGATCAGTGACCTCAGAGCTACAGGGGTTTAAAAATCCCTAATTCACCAGTAAAGAGTGACTTCACTTCCTTAGCGACTGCTTGACATTCACACTTCTGCTGGAGTTCTATTACCCCTCATTCACTTCACCATTCATTTACCTGGTGGTGACAATGTTGTGGTTCAAAAATAGCTGACATAGAAAATGATTATTTTGTTGATTTATGCTGGGTCTCACATTTAATAATAAATGGTCAATTTACAATTTTGTCATTTGGCAGATGCTTTTAGCCAGAGTGACTTCCAGTTACAGGTACAGTTATAGTCCTATAAGTTCCACCAGTAATTTGCTCGTCTCAAGACCTAGGGGACAGAAAGATTTGTTTTCATTAGAGAAGCTGATGTGTAGGTTGAAATGGTGGGTTTATTGACAGAAAACCGCTGGTGAACGTGCCTTCCTACCTGATTGGGGAAGTTCATTTCACCATTGCAGGATGGCAGCAGCCGAAAGCTGACCAATGAAGAGATGAGGAAAAGACACAGTGAGTTCAGCAGGTCCATGGCGTAGACCTGAACGGCAGTTTTTATTTGTGTCCTAGGTGAATTAATACACTTTCCTGTACGTGTGAGGCTGGTGCCACTGGCAGCGCCTTGGCTTTGATCAAAAGCCTTAATATCGAAGTGTCCCAGCGTTATCCCAGAAGATGCATTTCAGTACCTTTTGCCAACTGGCATCAATCTGAACCCACTAAAGTCACATAGACTGTCACTCATATGGAGGTCAGCAGTGCAATGCACAGTAATGGTTAGGGAACAAGGTAGTAACTCAGAGGTTGCAGGTTTGATTCCTTGAGAAAAATGCAACCTTGAGATAAATCTACTGAGCCTGCTTCAGTAAATATAAGCAGATCTGGATCTCTGCTAAATGTAAGCACCTGTGATGTTGGCAGGTATTCATGACAATACTTACTGTTGAAAGAAACAACCATGTCTCTATAAAAGTCATCATCCCTTGAAAAACCCAGAAACACAGATTAATGGTTTCAAAAGGAAACAGTGTTGTCAGATCCTTGATAAACCCAAATGACTGAACAACAGATCACTCCACAACTTAATAATAAGAGTACTTAATATTTTGAATGCATTTGGAATAAATCTGGACAGCATACAAGCAAGTGTGATGTGAATGGTAGGTGGTGAGGCATCTATCTGAAGCTTCTCAGCATTGGACCGCTGGTCTAATCGATAGCTGTGAAGCCTTTCAGCAATTGTCTTTCAGAGAAGCGAAAGTCAGAACTTTAAAAGCGCGCGAGGCGCATTCATCGGCATTGTCAACTTTTAATTGCGTTTCACCTCCCCTTGTGTGACGTGCTGATGTATGCAGATTGGCGTCGACGTGTAACCCTCGCTAGTTTAGCGTGCGCGTAAACCATTTATTTTCATGCAGTGTTTAGGAACCAAGATGATCCCTTAATCCAATTCAACGCCGCAATCAAAGCCCCATGAATCCAGCTTATTATAACCACGACTGCAATGGGTGCCAGCCATTCTGCATGTCATTAAAAGGAGTTTGCTATAATGAAGTTGGATTTTAATTGGATTTCATAAAAAGCTTCCAGCCAAAAGCTTCCTCGCATTCTCCAGCTAATTTGGTTAAAAGAAATAATTCATACTGACTACAATCACCAACTGTGTGTGGGGGGGGGGGGATGACCCCTGAGGAAGGTTTGTCCTCAGAAAAAGCTACGCCTGGAATTCAACCTTCAGCACCGCAATCCCCTTCGCCTAATAAGAGGGAAATATCATTATCCCAATTGTTGTTATTTTGGGAAGAAATGCATTCAGCAGTGTTTAACTCAGATGTCCTCCACCTTCCCAGACTTTGCAAACGTGGATCTGGCAGACACTGTAGGAGCAAATCAGTTCAGCCTTTCCTGGTGCTCCAAGTCGATGACATCAGCTAAGGTTAACGCAGATTTTCCTGATAAACTTAGGTGATTTTGTATCATTTTTGGGGGCATTAACACATAGTTGTTTTCTCATTGCTTGAAATGAGACGGCCAGGGAGGTGGAATTGCCATGGGTTTCACATCTGAGCAAAAATTCACCTTATTGTTTTTATTTTAACATTAAGATATATATTTTTCAAGTTTTTTTAATTTCTTTATTCTACCTTTCTACCTTGGTCTATGTTTTTAAAAGTATGGAGGTTTTACATTGTTGCAAACGTTTTCTTTCTCCGATTTGAACAAAACATTTTTTCTTCTTTTGCCACCTGTTGTGTTTGCCAGCACCCACAACCAGGACAGCACCCCACAGGTTTCCCATTGTCTACTGTGATTGTAGGAAAAAAGAAGTAAAATCCTGAAAACAGCGACAGGGAAAATGGCCATTTATAACAACAAGAGTGACAGAGCTCATTCAAGTTGCATTAGGTCATCTTAACTGCCTTTCTGGGTGTGGCTGAACACAAGATGGATGTAGGAAATGCAGCTCACTCACCACATTCTTTACCCATCAGTTCTGATGGTGAAATGTCTAATCGGGTCTTGCTTTCACCAAACCATAATACATTAACTGCTCGATTTACTGTTCAGTTTTTTGCTTGTGCTAGTTCATATTCTGGCAGAACGTGGAAATTTAGTCCAAATTCAGATTGTGGAAGAGCAGCATATAATCTGATATAATGTTCAGCTCAGCAAGAGAAGTCTCTGAATTAAATCAATTTTAAAATCTGTGATCCAGCCCTTCGCAATTTTAGAAAGGGAAGTAGAATTTGTCAATCTTATGATATAAAAAAATATAAAATCTGAATGGACTCTTTGATTTTTTTTGCACTAAGTACATGCATACAAGATCCGCACATTTATAACAAGAGGAACAGATGACTTATTGCCTAAATTATTTGGCCAAAACTTATTACATTTGCCATAACATGACAAATGACACCACAATTTCATAATGTATTCATCAATAATAGTTATTGATATAGACTAATATTGACAACACTCTGTCACACGCTAGACATCGCTAACTTTGTGACAAGTAACATGAAAATCCCTTTGTGGTTTAGCCAACAGTCATGGCTGACACCCAAGTGTGGAGTAAATGTCACTTGCACAGCATGAACCGACCTGATACAAGTGACATGACAGCTGTCACATTAAGTCAGAAAAGCATTTGATAATTGGGTCTCTCAGTCTGGCCTTCAAATATTTATAAAAACATCAGTTTAGCAAAATTCACTTTGGTGTTTGCAAGTTTATAACATCCTGCATTGATTCGATGTATTTTTCATGGAGGTGTTATATTTAACAAGGTTTATTTTATATGTAGGTATTCTTTAAAAACTAGACAGTATGGTAATTATTCCCCCAGTTGTTAAATTAATAAGAACGCTGGGATGGAGGTTACATAGAAATGTACAGTCTAATAAGACCCAGAGTTATTGGCATCCTTGATTAAGATAGACAGTATCTATAGGAAATAAATATAATCTTTATTGAGAAATAGGCTCATTGCACTGTGTCCTACATGTGGAAATTAGTTATGTTTATAAATGGAAAAATAAAAAATAAGTTTTACAATTACTGGCACCCCTGTGATTGACAATTACTATAGCCTACCCTGACAAGGAAAGCAGAAGTGAATCTTTTCCTAATGTTTCATAAGGGTGGAGAACCATTCCTCCATGCAGAACCTTTCAAGATCCCTGATACCATTAGCTATGTTCCCTCTTCAATCCAGACCACAGGTTTTCCATTGTGTTTAGTCAGGAGACTCAGATGGCCATTACAAAAATGTTAATTTTGTTTCCATATAACCAATTCTGTGTTGATTTGAAGGAATTTAGGGTCTTTGTCTTGTTGGAAGTTCCATCTAAGGCCAAATCTCAGCCACCTGAGTTTTTGGCTAAAATGTGGTAAATGGTGGAATTCATTGTGCTTTTTATTAGGACGTACCTGATTAATTATACAAATCGAATTATGTTCTTTCCATGGTTTTACACTGTGTTTAAAATGCTCATCCTGAAAAATACCTTTCGAGTGACCAAAAATAAAAAATTAAGTTCTGCAGCACTGTGAAGGAAATCCTACCCACAGCCAAAATTGAACTTTGTTCAGGGAGTGCACAAAGAGGGGTAAAGAAGGGCCCTTTTTTGCGGGAGGTATCGCTGGATTTTGGTGTGTTTTTCTCCTGGAGGGAGACATTTATACAGATGAATTACAGCGTGTGCAAACACTCCACAGCAGCGACGCGGAGCCCTGCAGCTTGGCCAAGTGGTGCACTCACTGACATAAGAATTCACTCAACCTGCAGCGTATACACCCTCCCCTGTGGACACCTGCCAAAACAGGCCGGACAAATTACTGGGCTGGTCTGGGAGGGGAGGGGGGGGGTGCGGTGGGTGGAGTTTTCCTTAACTAAGGAACACTGGCTCCTCTTTCTGTGGAAGGCCCATCTGTTGAGTGGCCATTGTGCGTAAAGTGTTACAGCTGTAATGGAGTAGCATTGCGCCCTCCTCACAAGGGCTCTTTACCATATTCACCCCCTCCATCCTTTTATTCACACCCTCCGTCCTTTTATTCCTCTACTGTGTCCATCCCCTGATTTATTCATTGGCTTTACCACCCCCCCCCCCCCCCCCCACCCCTTCCAAAACAGACATGCTCTCCCCTTCTCTGGCTACACCCCAAAACCCACTCCCACCAAACCTTTCCTCAAACTCTTTCAGCACCACCATCACTACCACCTCTCCTTCTCAGCCTCTCTGTGCCTCGGTCCCACCGACCCTCTGTAGGGACTAGGGTTTATATTTTATCTTGATTTTAAGCTATTTATATGATTTGTTCAATATTTTAACTTTTCTTGAAACAATAACTGTCATTGCTTAATGCTAAATTTACCACAAATAGTTACAATGTGCAAGTAAAGGGGACATAAAACATCTCTTTCTCCCGCTGTGTGCTCTAACTCTAACTCTAACTTTTTTTCTCCCTCTCCCCATCTCTCTCACTCTTTTTCTTTCTTCTCCACTATGTCTCTTTCTTTCTCTTCTTTCCCCACCTCTCGATCTCTCCTTCACCTCTCAGTCTCTTTCTCTAGCTCTTTCTCCTTCTCGCCATTCCCTGTCTCTCTCTTTCCCCTCTTTCCCCTCTCTCTCCCTCTCCCCCTCTCTCTCTTTCTCTCTCTTTCCTTCTCCCCCGTATCTCTCTCTTTCCCGCTCTCCATCTCCCCCATCTCTCTCTCTCTCCCTCTCTCCACCTCTCTCAGTACACCAGTAGGGACGCTCCTAATCCCCAGCTTCATCAGGTTAATATCCTTTCGGTGGGGCCCTCGGGGCCCCCCCGGGCCCGTGGGTGGACCCCAGACATCTGTTTCTGTGGCGACTCTCTGCCTTTCTCTGATCACATGCTCACATCCTGCGCGGGGATTGTTCTCCCGTTTGCTTGCCCTTTGTGGCCAATTTCATGCCGTGTACCGCTCCATGTCTCCCGCTTCATGAAGCTGTCAGCCGCATAAAAGTGCCCTGACCGGGGGTCGCGCTACCAGCGCTGGGAAATGGGACATCGGCGCGGGGCCTGCGCGCCAGCCCACCCACAGTCCTTTGCTCCGCGGGGCTTTAATTCCAGTCCAATTTTTTTTATTATGCGCCAACCCCCCCACCCCCTTTCCTCCCCCCCACCCCCCCCCACCCCCCTCCTGAGGAGAGGACACTTTTACAAGGCTCCGTAAAGCCCTTTTTAATAATGGGGCAGAAGAATGGCCGCCGCCAATGGCGTTTGACTGGTCACGGCTGACTCTAATAAAGTGCGCCATTCAGCCCGCTCTCTTTCAGTGCGCCACTATGGGCGGAATTTAAGGTAGGCTGCTTATGTATGGAGGGCCATGGGGAAAGCTGCCGCAATAGATTTAATTGATCTCTCGATTCGGGAGGGGTGGAGGGTGGGGTGGGGGGGCTTTGGGGGTGGGGGGGGGGGGGGGGGTGCGCATATCTTAAGGTGTCTTTTCTGGTTTTTCTTGACTTCCTGCCCTTTTTCTCGGCTTTTGTCCGACAGCCGCTGCTACGCGTTTGCACCGCGCTCCCGTCCAGGGTGTCACGCACCTCCGCGTCGATGGCCGGGTTCGGTGTGTTCAGAAGCAACGCACCCGTGATCACAACGAGGCGCACTGTGATGGGGGTCATCTTTCCATCATTAACACTCTCTCACTTTCCCCACCTCTTCATTTCCTTTCGTTTTGAATGAGCCGTTTCAATGGCCTTTAATTAGAGAAAGAAGGGATGCATTTCCAACATCAGTGAGCTGGTTTGAAAAGATGGGACTGGTTAATTCAACTTACTGAAACATTTTACTTTGACAGAGGATATTTGATCTATTTTGGACTCTGTTTGAATTAAGACTGTGTTAAATTAAGACTGAGCATTTTCCTGTGCAAGGTCTCATGAAAAGCTGCCAACATTATAGGGAATGAAGCACTTTGAATCAACACTGGAATCAGTCTTAAATAACCATTAATGTGAGCAACAGGCTGTCTGCACAAAAGCTCAGCATATTTCCTATTTTGCTTGAATAAAATTTAATTCAAGGTTAAGATTCATTTAAGCGACAATTTTAAATGAATTTCATTCATTTAAAATTGCTACAATAGAAATTATAGCCAATACTCTATTGTTGACTATTCATGATGCTAAGATTTTATTCGTTTCTATTAATACTATTAAGATTTTGTTGGTTCTCTTCTCCACATAAGAGGACATATTCTGCTCAGAAACCAACTGCCACAAAGTCCTATTTCAGTTTATTACAATTTTTGGTTCACATTGCCAGACTATTTAGCGCATAAATTAAAGAACTTTTACTCAGCCGGGCAAAACTAATTGATATTTTGTTGAGGCCCTGCCATGTTAGTCTGACACCCACACTGCAGGCTGTAAAGCAAAAACATGACACAGCAATTGGCTTTAAAGAGGACCGTGACCGAGTTAAAATTGTGAGGTGCCCAACAGATCAGTTCTTCTAATGCTGAGCCACATAAAACAGACAGGGAGGGAAGGGGTGGAGGGAAGAGGCCTCGGCACAGCCCCAGGGACGAGGGGGTATGTGTGTTAACCAATTTCACGGACATCTGTCGCGCACAGTTAAACTTTGGGTCGCCATATTTTAAACAGAGGGGAGCCTAGGAGGCTGACCTCCCTCCCTGTTTTCGAGCAGAGGGAGAAGAGTGGAGGAGAGGATGGGGGGATGGATAGGAGAAGAGAGGCGGAGGAGGAGTCACGCAGCCCCCTAATGCTGTGTAGCAGCCCCTCCCAAGTTCATTTAGAGCAGAGAAACGGGCCCGGGACTGTTCTTCCCGGCTAATTATGTGGAAACGGCAAAGACAATAATGCATCTGGTGGGTCTTTCTTACCCCCGTTTCAATTTTTCTCAATATTGTGACAGGCTGACGCTTTGTGTCTGAGCCGTGGAGCTCAGCGTGAGGCTGACTGAAAGGCCGGGTCAGGAGAGAGCAAATAGATGAATTTATAACTTTTCCTTTTCACATTTAACCAGAGCATTGTTTCACTGGGGGGGGGGGGGGGGGCTGTCCGCCCCCTGCAACTGTTCCACCACAGAGTCCACCACTCATTCTGAAAACCCCGCCCCCCCCCCACTCCACCCCACCCCATGCCACCCAAACAGAATCTGGCAGTGTTCTTTTTGGAGAGCCAGTACACTGGTGTTGGACAGACCCCCTTATTCCCCCTTATCCCCCCCCCCCCCCCCAAACCTCTGACACACAAGCAATAAAAGGGAGGGGGAAAAGCTCCAGAAAAGCTAAACTGAGAAGAGAAGAGAAAGCAGGGTGAGGGGGGAGGGGGTGGGTCAAAAGGCTTCTTTGAGTGACAGGCGGCCCTCCTGGAGACCCACACTTAATCTGCTTCAGCCCCAAAAAACGCAAGACTTTCCGGGAAAAATTAACCCTGAAGAGTACCTGTTTATCACAGACAGGAAGCGATGTCATATCTTTAAAGATGTCTTTTCCCAGGACGCGCAGAGGTCAGGGAGCAGGGAACCGCATCCAATATGACATCAATACTTATAATCATCCTGTACGCCGTGGCAACGGCGATCCGGACACAGAGCAGCTGTGCTGGCCGCACTTCAGACCAGAGTAAACAGCACTGACAGAGCACCGAGGTGCCAGCCGAAACATCACATCAGATTTTTACTTTTTGAGATTTTTTTTTTTTTTAACCGCTCAAGGGACTTGACATAAAGATTTTAGCTCGCGGATGGTTAAACTGCTGCTTACGTGCCTGGAACGTGCCGCGATACATAGGTTTTTATTAATATTCAGAGGCACAACTGCAATCTGTAAACATGAGGTGAGAGGATTGCTGCTCAGTTGACCTCTGTGACCTCACGCTGACCCAGGTTAACCTCTGCGTGTCCTGCTCTTGCTCCTGATTGGACCATCTTCTTCACGCATCTGGGGCAGGTATGACAGGGCAGCGTAAGTAAGTGATAGCGGAGGGGATTTCACAGAAAAAAAGTGTCTCCCTCTCTCTCTCTCTTTCTCTCCACTTCTGAGGTGCCCCCCTCCCACCTTATGTGGAGAGACCTATCATATCAAACTCAACGTTGATCTTCCAGAGCCCTCCAACCGCCCCCCCCACCCCCCCCCATAATTAAATGTGCACTTCATTAATGTAAATTGGGGGGCTTTAATGCCCTTGTTGAAATTCTGAAGAAAGTGCGGCGGGCTCGCGAAATGCTTGGGCATCATTGCAAATTAGATTAGGGACCCAGAAAGGCAGTAAAATTAGAATGATAATGGTTGATATGACTTCCTGACAGGCATGTCTATCCGGGGATCAATGGGGACGGAGAATGCTTTTGCGAGGCCCACTCTCAAAGGCTGGGACAAACGTCAGCCTACAGATGTGCCTTTTGGAAGCACTTTAAATTAGTTTAATTTGGTAAATGGTGGGGATTTAGAAGCTCTTAGCCTGGCAGTAACAAGACAAGAATACATTGAAATACCCCCCCCCCCCCTTCCCCTCCAAGAACCCTTTCCATGATTAGCATAAACTAGGATTGAAATGATTTGCATTCCAAACAAGTCAAGCCCCCCACCCCCCCCCCCCTCATCGTTTTTTTATTTGGGATCCCCCCTTCACCAGTCCTTGAAATGAACACTTTTCTTTTTTCCCCCCCCCAAGCAGTTTTTCAACCCTCTAAAATCCTTTTAAGTGATGGCGAATGGGGCTGAATTCATTCTGACTAATCTAATGAAAGACACCAATTATGACGTAATTTGGATGAATCCCCTGATGCCTGAAATATGGGCTGGCGATGCCCTTCGTAGGCTCAGTAAGCTTCACAAGTCTTATAGTGTGCAGCCCCGATGTTGGACACTGAGGAACGTGGAACTGTGAAGGCTCAAATGGGCCCACTGGCCCCACAGCTAATGTCCTGGAAGTGGAGCAGATTGGTTGCTAGAGACGTGGCTTTTAAGCACCGGCTGGTGGCTTTGATTCAGGCTCCATTCTTCCTGTAATCTGACATCACCGGCTTAATAAGTTTACACTGTGTGTAAGCAGCCCAACCGCGAGCTGCTTTTGAAGAGGAAAGGGGCCGCTGTGGTGTGTGTGTGTGTGTGTGTGTGTGCTTCAGGGGGTTGGTCAGTGGAAGTGCTTTTTAAATGGTTTGCTCTCTCGACTTAAGCAAGCGGAGATTCGGACGTGTGAGAGAGTGAAAGACACAGCTCTTAGACGAAGCAGCAGGCTTTTCTGAGCGACTTTTTTCCATGACAGCAGGACCATGAGATGGGGGTGGAGGGGCTGTATGCGGGGGTGTCAGTGGGAGAAGGGGTATCCTACAAAAAAAGATGGGGAATTATGGGATTTATTGTAATAGTTGACAGCCTTAATACTTCATTAAACAAAAGAGATGGGGGGGGAGGGGGGTCTGAGAGGGATGTAGGGGAGACTACAGCCACACAATCCCATCTGATCTGGCTGGACTAAACCCTCACTGCCCCACCACATATTTAACCAGGCCCAGTCAAGGCTATAAATTATTCTGTCCATTAAAAGCCACTGCAGAGGCAAACAGAATTCATTCACTAATGCTCCTTACAGACCAAAGGTGGCAGACACGCCATATTGGCTAAAAGGCCATGCTTCAAACTGTTTTCTAACAGGACGCCTTTCAGTCCTGGCAATCCCAATACAAACAGCATGCTGTTCAAACGCCAGATATCCAGTGCGCTTTAACAAGATCTGTTGCATATAAGCTATACTGCTTTAAAAAGGCCTTTTGTCATGTGAATTGTCACAACTGGATAAAAATATTAGGTATTCAGTATGAAGTACTACCAAGCGCTTACAAATTTCTCTGAATGTGAAGTGTGGTCTTCAGTTCAGTTTCTGTGCCCTAGTATTATTTTAAAGGTGTGTTTCAAATAATAACTCTTACACCAATTGTTTGACCATTTATTCTTTTGAACCAATTTTTACAACTGCTCTGCAGGTACATTTCAGTACCTAGTCACAAAATTACTGAAACTGAATTGGACAGGCCTTAATTCACGACTAATATGGCTTCCCACTGAGTTTGAATTGTGCCTTGATTATACCAATGGTTGTTATGAACTGTTTATATGTTGCTACAAAGCAGTCAGGCATATACAGAACCTTTAGCAGACATGTCAGTAATGTGAAAAACATCTTTGTAACTGTGTGCATGAATCAGAAAATATCCCAACTGGGATGATATCATACTTTATGACTGAATGAAACCTGATCGCTTATTTAGTGGATAAGCTACCAAGTCTATAAATCAAAATCAACAAGAAGCAAATATGTAAAATCTCATTTCCAAACCAAATCAAAGTCATGATAAATTTCTGCATCAAATCAGTCAAAACATATTTACTTAAGCATTAAAACACATACAAATCCGTTAGGGCCTCTAAGAGCTCAGATTTTAGGGGGGAGGGGGTAAATATGAAGGATATATTACATTTGCAAATATTAATTATACAATTACTGCAACAAATGAGAAAAATATGATATATATTGCAAAATGAGAAAATGCACCAAAATTAGTTTAAGGACCTTAACTGAAATTTAAGCTTACTGTAAGTCATATTTCCTCGGGGCTGAAGGGATGAGATGAGAAGCAGCTCCAAATTACAGCATGCACCAATTATATCACCTGATTTTAATCACCAACAAAACAAAACAATTCAAATGATATATTTTACAGTGTGAACTTACAATACACACATGATCAAATGCATTCACACAACAGTCAATCTAACCAACCACGCTACCCACCCAACTGACAAGTTTTGGTTTCTCAAAAGTTTCAATAAACATGGCCAAAATATAAAAGGACAGGAAGGACAGAAGGATTATGATATATTTCATGCAGCTGTTTACAATGGATTTTTAAAATATATATTGACAGGAATGTTACCTAATGCTATTTAGGGAACAGCTTCACCAGTCTCCTGGATTCGAACTGTAATTTCAAAGAAAAACCTTATTGGTCATTGAACGTTGCACATGTATGTTCATTGAAACCAGGGAAAAGTTAAGGACAAATGTTGATTAAATCCAGGAAAAAGTTAATGACACATTGGTACTTCATCTGGACCTTTGCCTTTCTTTTATATGTACCCAGAACATCCAGTAAAAATGATTTTTTCTTGAGGTGCCTCTGAATGACGAAACAATGCATATTTGGACTTAAAAACCCCACTTATTAATGTATAACTTTAAATATGATCCTTTCCATTGCTCCTCAGAGACATTAAGCAAATGTGGGAAAAGCTTAATCTGTTCTGATTAATATTTCCACCCCGGGAATGAGTTTAGGGCATTAAAGTGCTCGCTGTTTCATGCCTACATTCATAGAAAATTACAAGAAGGACTTATTTAAATCTTTGCAAATTATGGCTCCAAAATACTGGTCTCCCCCATCGCTGCCAGCCACATGGTTTGATGAGGATAAAACTGAAATTTATATCCCTCTTTGCCTTTTCGGTAATAATCTTCTCTGAAATGAAATATTAAAGCAAAAAATATTATTCATAATACATCAGAGCACACGTGCAAAGTGGTGCAGACATAACTGTCGAGTGCCGCACACGTGTGACGTAAGTGCGATTGCACACAACAGGACTTCCTCTATCTTTATTGAATGTGCTGTAAACAATTTATAATTTGTAAACCCATTATCAACAAAGGCACATAATTATGGCTGCATATTAACTACAATGAGGTATCTTTCTTATTTCAGTGAGAGACTAATTTCTGTGCCTAGGGGTTTCATATTTTGCTGGAAAATCAGGATACAGTATGCTCCTGAGTGGTTAGGCACATAGATTCCTCAGGACAATCATTGATTTTAACAGAAGATTCAGGGTCATTCTGAAGTATTAATCCTGATGTTCTTCATCAAATGTATATTCATTAATATTTAGTTATCAGAAGCAAATTAGAACATGAAGATTTTAGTGCTGGTATTAAAAAAAAAATTAATTCAATAAGAAGAATGAAAATATAAAACTACATTAATACAATAAAGTATGTCTCAGATATTAAAATGGTCAATGTGAAATCAGAAAAATATATGCTATGCATAATTATAAAATAAATATGAATATTTTTAACTGGGACACAATCCTACCTCTGACATCAGCATTCATTTTAGTACACTTGGCATGCAAATTACATTCACTGCAGAACAAAAATCGAGTTTTCCTTTCTTCCTTCTTCTGGCAAAGGTTTGGAATCTGGCTGTACCCAGGCCAATGGGAGAAGCCATTTTAGACAAAGAGACTTCAAGGTGTCAGCTTAAAAAATCACTCTTCATGTGTTACCCATTGGAACCATGCATGATGTCCAAACATCAGTCTGTCGAAATCAAATGTTCCCTTTGAAAATTTAGCAGTAACTCCCCTCTCTGTCGTGTTGGCCACTGTACAGCTGCTGCTTGGCACCAGCATTGCATTTTTAACTCTAGCAAAATACCTCACACACCGAGCAGGGGACCGTAAGAACAACAAGAACTCGTAAGATCCAGCAGGACACAGGAAGACCCATTTCAGCCAAAGTTTTTTTTTTTTTTTGCATTTTTACTGCCTGTCTGAAACGCAACAAGTGACGTCTGTATTATTTTATTTTCCCCTCGCACGTTTATTTGGAATTTTCAAGGTCTCGCTGGCATCTCGTTAATTTTGCTGGACTCGTGACCCCAGCTACAACCGGTCTTTACAGCCAGGAATTTAACAGTGGTAAATTTGACCGAGACTATTTTAATCAGACAGACAATCACAGTTCTTCGCCCAGGATATTTACACACAAACCTGCAGTTCAAGGCACTTTGGCTAAATTGTATTATCATAATGTAAGTGCTGGCTGGCATGTCACAGGCGGCTCTCAGCTGTGTTTTTGCATGTGGCTGCAAATTAACATTGTGTCACTGTAAATAATCGCTTTCATATGTGTGAAATGGCCACAGATCTTACCTTATTTATCCATTTTTATTCAGATGAGGTAGAACACTCCTGTTCAGGGGATTCCTGATCAAATCCATCTGCTGGTCAATTACACCTAAAATCTCACACACAAAAAACAGGACAGACCTAATCCTTCTGACTTTAACAATGGAACAATGCTAAGCAAAAAGTTATGTTTTATAGAAAATATCACGAAGAAAGGCCCAGAAGGTTTTGAATTGAAACCTGTTACTAAGGAACATTCACAACATCTCAATGCATGAAAATGACAATTCCTAAAAGGCACGGGAAGTGACCTTCAAAATCCCCCTGAGACACAGCAAAGGTTGAATATTTTCGTTTTTTGACATAGAGCAAGTGACTTAGATGTTGAATTTTTTTTTTTTAATATTTAAAGTTTGTATCATGTACACGATTTAGCATATATAGCTAATGACTGTTTCTGAACCTGCATTAATGTGAATGTGTGGATTATCAGTGTAGTGTATGCTGTGATGGTTTGGGTGGCAGTGTAGTATAATGGGTAAGGAATTGGTCTTGTAACCTAAAGGTCACAGGTTTGATTCCCAGGTAGGACACTGCCGTTGTACCCTTGCGTGCTTCAGTATATATCTAGCTGTAGAAATGGATGCAATGTAAACGCTATCGAAAAAGTTGTGCAAGTCACCTATGACTACCGGTTTTCACAGGGATTTGCAGCATATGAAAAAAGAAGAGGAACAAAAACAACATTGTTCCTCTTGTTCCAACGAGGCTGTAAAAAACTGGATGAGTAAACTCCATTTAACGCGTCCCTCAGCATCTAAAATACATAAATATGTCAGGTGAAGGAGGCTTAATAGACCCTTTTAGACTGGTAATAGCAGCGGCATTGTTTCCTCCTGATTAGGCCATAAATACCCTCAGGAGTGCTCATCCCTCCTCCGGTTCATCTGCATTAGCTTCCTTTTGCCTCCTGTTTAATCTGCTTTCCTTCCAGGTATTTTGAATAAATCAATAGAAATACATGATTGTTTAATGATTTTCGGTGGAGCGCTCTTCGACCGGCCCGGCGTGATTTAGAATGACTAATTACACTTTTTGCCATTGATCCTGAGCCGAAGGAGTCATGCATCCCTGCCAAAGGATGCCCGTATGGAGTATCTGTGTGTGTGTGTGTGTGTGTGTGTGTGTGTGTGCGTGTGTGTGTGTGCGCGCGTGCATGCATGTGTGTGTGAATTGGTATATATGTTTGGGTGTGCGTGTGTGGGGGGAGGTTGTGAAAGGGAAAATCATATAGCATACAACAAAATGAAACTCATCGAATAGTGGCAGATATGTTGCTAATTATTATTATTATTATTATTATTGTTGTTGCTGTAATAATAATCATCATCACAACAGTCATAATCATAGCAATGATACCCATATGAGGCTTGTAGGGCATCAGGACACACCAATGTTAGTGAGTTGTAATCATAAGTACGGATTTATATCCTTAAAATGTACATTGCCTCTCTTCAAGAAACTACCCATGCTTGAAGGAATTGTCCTTTGCGAATAGTACATTCTCAGTGCTTTTTGATGGACACTTTTCTAGGCCAGCTCTTTAAGAAAGACACTTAATCTCAGTGTGGTCATAGCATAACTGCTAAAACTCTGTTGTTTTAAAGGGCGCTACCTGTCTCAGTTCTTTGACTTTTGACTACTTCCTGTCTGAGTTTTCCTTTGGCAATACTACTTCCTGTCTGAGTTCTCATTTAGCAAAATGGACTGGTCTTGGCAAGTGCATTACTGCTTAAAGGGAAATTAAAGTGGGGTTAAGTGACCATGGCTCAGCCTGTCTGGCTGGCAGCCTGTTTTGTCATCTGCGTCTGCAGATGCCCAGGAGGTAGAAATAGAAAGTGGCCACAAACAAAGATCTCAAAAGCAGACTCACACTCCCATGGCCTGTTATTTGGGCAGAAAAAGGGATAGTAAAATAGGGTTAAGACAGTGATGACACACTGGCTGAACACAGAGAGGAACTCCACCAATCGCACAGTTCTCAAGCACTTCCAGGATCACACCAAACCTCGCCAGGGTCAAAGGTGTTGCTGATATTGGACAATCATTCCTCACACCTGTCAATTGAAGGGATCAACCTCTGCTGCAGCCATGCCATGGTCCTTTTATCTTTTCCTCTCCGCTGTTCACACAAACTGCCCTTTGACAGGAGTGTCTGCAGACCATTAAAAGAAATGGTCAATGAAGACACATCCGGGAATAACAGTGATCATCTATGATATGTCAGGCATCGTCAGGATAGCTCTCCCACTGGCAGCAATAGCAATCCTATCCAATCTCCATGTTCAGAGATTTGGCCCTTCAATAAGGAAATATTCAGTGAATACCATTGTGCCGTCCATAGACACTGACAGTCCCATTTCAACAAGGAATCCTCCAATCATCCAAATTACTTCTTCAGCTGTGCCACCTCTCTCTCTGTTCCACCAACCCCAAAACCACCTCACTCTGTTCCACCAACCCCAAAACCACCTCACTCTGTTCCACTTACCCAAACACCACCTCTCTCTGTTTCACCAACCCCAAACACCACCTCTCTCTGTTCTACCTACCCAAACACCACCTCTCTCTGTTTCACCTACCCCAAAACCACCTCTCTCTGTTTCACCTACCCCAAAACCACCTCTCTCTGTTTCACCTCCCCCAAAACCACCTCTCTCTGTTCCACTTACCCAAACACCACCTCTCTCTGTTTCACCAACCCCAAAACCACCTCACTCTGTTCCACTTACCCAAACACCACCTCTCTCTGTTTCACCAACCCCAAAACCACCTCTCTCTGTTTCACCAACCCCAAAACCACCTCTCTCTGTTTCACCTCCCCCAAAACCACCTCTCTCTGTTCCACTTACCCCAAAACCACCTCACTCTGTTCCACCAACCCCAAAACCACCTCTCTCTGTTCCACCAACCCCAAAACCACCTCTCTCTGTTCCACCAACCCCAAAACCACTTCTCTCTGTTTCACCAACCCCAAAACCACCTCTCTCTGTTTCACCAACCCCAAACACCACCTCTCTCTGTTCCACCTACCCCAATGCCACCTCACTCTGTTCCACCTACCCCAGAACCACCTCTCTATGTTCCACCAACCCCAGCATTACCACTATCTGCAGCATTCACATCTGTGATGAATTCTGATGATGGCTTCTCACCAGTGTCTATCCAGCCACACCCAAAAGCATGACCCAGAGAAGGGTGTGCAATGGGGAGGAAAGGGGGGTCAGTTATCCTCACAGACACTCCTGTGAAAGTGTCCCGTAAATGAAGAAAGACTAAATTCATTTAAGAAAACAGAAAAGGGCAAAGTGAACCAAAAAGACCAAGGATGAGTCTTATGATGAAGAAGGGTACTGCATCATCTGCCCAGAAAGCTATACTATATCCAGGCAGATCTGGTGGCAGTGCAGGATGTGCAAGTCCTTCGCACATAAGGATTGCGCTGAAGGAAAGGACATTTATACGTGGCACAACTCAAACTCTTAAAAAGGGTTCAACAGTCTGCAGTCTCCCTTAATCAATGACATAATGATGTCATTATGAACCATGCACTGGTGGGCTGTTATGCTCTAGGACAATTTTTAGTAACCTTGTGTAAGAAAAGTTGTGTCATAATTCTGATGTGAGTTCAGCTGAATATTTGCCAGAGCAGGGTTTTCGCCATTCTTTTAAAAAATGAAAATGAGATTTGTGAAGCGAACGAGAAAGTGGACGAGGACGTGGAGGCTTTCTTTCAGCACAAATCTGGCAGAAACCTTCTGCATGCGAGAACCGGTTGTGCAACCCAAAGTAGTGCAGAGGGACTACTCCCTCCATGCCATCGTTCATTTACAAACTCTCATAAACTTTCACAAGAGAATTTCCAGCACGCAGTTTAATTCCAGCAATATTTCATCTCCAGCTGCTTTAATGATGATAATATCACCATGAGCCTAAAATCACTAACCTGTTTGTTTAAACGCCTTTTTTTTTTTTTTTTAAAGAAAAACTGATTTCTTCTATCAGAGAAAGTTTATATCCCGTATGCCATATTTTAATGAATCAATGTTTTCTGACCTGCATCCTGGTGCATGCTGGAATGTTTATTTGACTGAAAAAAGCAACATTATCAGCCATTAGCATGTTCATGTGTTTCAGGTGGGCATTTGTGGTGTTTTTACTATTTCAATACATGCCTTGTTCCTTTGTACATGCTCCCGTTGGCACTGAGGGTGTGATCACAGAAAGAGGTACCGTACAAACAATCTCTCATAAACAATTTTACATGTTTATGAGAGATGTTTTTAGAGATGACTCTGACACTTTGTTGAAGCAACTTGAATTTTGGTTGTATGTCTGGGTGGTTGTTATAAAATGCCTCTTTTTATTATTCAAAGGCCTAGAGTGTAGATGTGGCGGTCGGAGCAAAAGCTGATTGAGTTGCAACCTGACAGCAGAAGACTTGACGGGGCTGTAACTCTTGAACTGAGCAAAGATCTATTGTACCACTCCGGCAACAGAGGTGATTCTGTCCTATTTAAACAGCTGTGTGTCAACAGATCCTTGCCTGGCCAAATGAGCAGCATTATCAGTTCTGTTTGAGCAAACACCCCCCAAATCTACCCCCCCCCCCCCCCCCGCCCTCCCACCTCCTGCACCCCCACTCCATGCCCCCTCTCTACTGTCTTCCTCTCTTTTCCTTTCCCTGACACATTTTAAGAGCGTTCTTTACCTGTGGCTGCTGTGTAACTTTCTCACAATCTCAATATGAAACATGAAACATCTGAGGGATAAACTGCACAAGCAGATATTGCTGTCTATACAGAAGGCACCGTTAAATTTACGGTCTGAATATGTAACATTGAGGTTAACATAACCAGTCATGTGACTATAAAAGCTGAAATGGCTATTGATGAATTACAGAAGCACTTGCTCGCGCTCACACATATAAAACGGGTCTGTTTCAAATCAGTGAAGTGCATTTAATCGGCACCTCAATATTACCAGGTATATAAAAATAAATATAATGACCTCAACACTGTCACAGCCACAGTGGCCAACACTTTGCCCTCGGGCATTTCTTTTAAAATGGAAAAAAATAAAAACAGGTGAATCAATCGCTGAAGACAGACGGCATGTGGAACTCAAACCAGGGTCCTCACCCATTAACGGCAAAGGCTTTGCCTGAGCCGTGAAGCGATTGTTAAAGACCTTCCGTGAGATAACAGCAAACCTCTCAGAAGTTTCACCAGGGGAATCAAGTTCATCATTCCAGCCCAGATACAGTTATCCATTTCGAGCCTGTCACTTTCCACTTTCCTGTCCCGTCCTGTGTCACCGACAGGTCCCCCACCAAGCGTTACCCCCCGCCCTGGGCGCGGTGAATACCACGAAAACAATAAAAAGTCAATTCTGCTTTGATGAAAATGAAATGAAATAAAAAGCTCGATTCGACCATCACGAGGGCAGGCAGAAAAACCGCGTTTGATATCGCGGCCTCGTGGAGAGATCGACTCGGGGGGTTGAGGGGTTGCTGGGTGGGCGCCAGCGGAGAGGCGGCGCGCGGATCGATACTTCTTGCGCGCAAACGCGCAGAATAAAAGCTCTTTGGTGGGGCCGCGCGGCTCCTTTCACGAACTCCATCTGCATGGAAGGCAGGACCGGACGTTCCGTCCGCTTCACTGTTTGAGTAATCAATGGGAGCGGTGGATTGCAATGTAATGATTTACTGGATCAGAAAGGTTCCTCAAGCATCCATTCAGCGTGTGCTCCAACCACTAAAGACGGATGTGCAATCCATATTCCTCCGCAATCATTTCTGAAACTCGGAATATGACTCCCAATAGGTTTATGCAAACACATATTCTTCGAGTGTCATCTCAATTATTTATTAACATCTTTCATGAGTCACATTGATTGCTGCATATTTTATGACAGATATCATATGGACAGTGATGAGATGATATTATTTCTCTTGATATACACCGAGCATCGGCTGGGGGGTTGCTCACAGGCGACTGAATTGCGACAGCAGTGAATCTGCCGCCAGTAATTAAGTGCTAATTTATCTCCGATGAAAATCGTCATTCTGAAAGGAAATCCACTACAGCTGCAGCTGAGATCAGTTTTACGAGAGGACTCCAGTCTGCACTATGCCAACATCACCACTGCATCAGGGATGGGCAGTTTTTCAGCTGCGTGTATGGGAAATATAGACTATACAGTATTTCATGTATGTGTTTCATGTGTAACACAGGTGGATCACCTCGAGTTTTGCATGATACACCTTCGTGTCACCTGCAAATTTTGACTGTAGTTTGCAGATTGTTACATGGGAAGTATTTTCTAGTTTTAAGCATTTTTGTATTTTGTGACAGAGATATATTTATATATTTTCTTTCCCTTCCTGGCGTACAAATCCAGACCTGGGGGGCCATTGTGTGCTGTGTTTCATAAGCCAGCTTTATACACCAGTGTTGGATCGCTCCTCCGTACCACAGTAAAACATTTTCACCAATCATACATGGGTTGCAGCTCCTGACTTTATCAAACAAGCCAGATCAAATAATGGACAAAATGGCTGGGCCAATTTAATGGCGAGGAGAAATCGCTGTGAAATGCCAGAATGGACCGGTCCTTGTTGTGCAACCCTTAGATAAGACCAAAAGGTCAATCATCCCGAGAGAGTCACTGCCCCGAGCGGGGCACACCAGACGCTCTGTCAACCTTGCGAACGCGCCCTGGATCAGCCAGGTACCCAGAATGCCCTTCATCAGGCATTAGAAAAGTAAAGTGATGGCCATCGGGAGCAGAGCCTCATTGGCGGGTGAAGAGAGAGGAAGTCTGTTGACCCTTCTCAGATTGAATTTACCTCGAGGCTGGATAGCAGCAGTTGTGAACATGATGGATTGTTGTAATGAGCACCTCAATGGCCCTTTTGTCATCTTTAAATGGCAATAAATTTTACCCCGGAAAAGGGATGGCTTAACAACTTAGAGCTGAAGAAGGGAAGCAAGTGTTTGAGGTGTAAATAAAGTGCATCTCATTAACAGTGGCATTAACATTTCATATTTAATTCAGTCTCTCGGCCATAATCAGGCTCATTTGCACAAAACAAAAAAGAAATATGAACTCATTTCATATCTTATTATTCCTTTGTTGGTTATTTTTGAACAATATTTATCAAATTTCACAATGATATGAACATATGATGATGATGGTTGTGGTGGTGGACGTGATTATTATTATTATTATTATTATTATTATTATTATTATTATTATTATTATTATTACACCTGCTACTGTTTCCCCCTCCTTGTGTACTAAGCAGATCTCTCTGAGCACAAATTCCCAATAGGCAGGTTATATTTCACCCACTCCCACCTCTCAACAGTCACCCCTTTCATCCTGTACCTGGACAATCCTGCTAATCATAGGATGCCACAGCAGACAGTGGTCAGAATCCAATCAACTCTTGTCCGCAACTACCCAAATTATGATCACTGAACTACCGGAAGTTCAGTGATCACAATATTAAATGTTTCAAACTGTCTGTGAAGGGGGGGAAAAATTAACACTTTAAAATTTAATTTTTTTTCACAATAGTTAAAGACAGTAAACCAGTTGTGAGGTAAGTGAAATTGACTCATATTCCAATTTTAACTCACCAAACTGTGTCTGAAGAAACAAAAATGAACAATTCAATTCAAAACAGGAC
This sequence comes from Anguilla anguilla, assembly GCF_013347855.1. Lineage (NCBI taxonomy): Eukaryota > Metazoa > Chordata > Actinopteri > Anguilliformes > Anguillidae > Anguilla > Anguilla anguilla. The sequence goes on along the minus strand of NC_049214.1, from coordinate 35,691,958 downwards.
TTTACATTTTAAATACACATTGTCAATACACGTGTGTATACGTGTGTGCGCAATATATAACTTAGAATATGTTAATATAATGGATATCCTAAAAATAGAGACAAAGCTAAATGATGCCTGCATGTAACAGGTTTTCCGACTACCAATGGGGGCTGGGTGTCTCTAGCAAATACATTTGACTGCCAAATGTTTCTGTGGGGTCAAGTGGTTACACAGTACAAATTATTAAGCAGCTCATAAGGAAATGAAAGGATAGGCTGTTCATGTAGAATGGTCCCAGGCATGCTTTAAAAGGCCTAATAGCTCTGTGACTTCATAGTTTAGCTTACATACATACGGCCTGTAAACTTACACACTTTAAGTAAATATACAGAACCAAAATGTAAATCAAAAATCAAGACAAAATGTGAACTGGAATACACAGAACATTTTTTATTTCAATGATCATATTCAACTATTTGCAGTTCATCAAACACACAGACATAGGCCTATTGGTTATTCTGGTTTACAATTTGGATTCAGTAAATACTTTGATGAACTTTGATTAACAAATAGTTTCCAGTCTAAAACATTTTCTTCACAAGTGAACAGATCCACAATTTAATTTAGATCAGCATTGAACTCCTAATTTTGCTTGCTTAATTGAACTATGAAATAAACCTATGGGCAAAAGTTGATTCAATGCAGGCCTAAGCTACTCAACTTCAGCTTCTGGGCAATATTTTACAGCACAAATCTTAGCGATATCGGCCACCGATAATAGAGCCATACTTTAATTTGGTCATTATCAAAGAACAACCGAGTAGCCTAAATGCCATTGGGGAATCACATGTAGCCTACGTTTTCCAGGGACGCGCTAGTTGTTTTCCCTCCCCTCTCGTTCAAGAAGTTGCGGGTCAATCCATATCTGCGCGCGGACGAGAGCCCACAGTCCCCTTATCTACTGCCCGGCTCCCGCTTCACCGCGAGTGATTGAGTGTCTGGCATTAGACCTCCGCAGGCTTATATCACAGTCGCATTTTCCAGGCTCGTGTGAATGATGCTTTGTTCCCACATAACTCACCTGGAACTGAAAAATCTCATTTGTACATGAAGAGTGAGCGAAGGAGAACATTTAAGTGATAAGACAACCGAAAATAGATCAATACCCGCTGACTTGAAAACAGGTTTTTGCGCGCTAAACTGAAATCTTAGATTCTAGCAGGCCAGGGCTTTCTAAATGTGAGAGAGCAGAATGTCAACGCCTAGCCTACGTTTAACATTGTTTCCCCGGGAAATAAAATAAAGGAAACCCCTAAATATGTGTGTTTTTATTTTCTATTGCTTAGCTGTGTTCCATCATTTATTTATTTATTTATTTATTTATTTATTTATTTATTTATTTATTTATTTATTTATTTATCTTAATCCACCTTTAATACAAAAAACAACTGAGAACTGAAAAAACTGATACAAGACTGAGGAAAATAGGCCCACCGCTGCGCTGAGCAGTTTGTCTGCCGAAATGGGAAGAATTGGCGAGAGTAAAAGCGAATGAACGAGACAGGTTCATCTATTTGGTGATAGACAGCGATCCCAAGCCGGGGCAAACAGTCTATAACAGCATGTAAATGAAGTAGTCTGTGCCAACAATCCACTACTTTCTCTGTATCATGAATAAATATTAGTAGTTCTCACCATCAACTTGGGCAGCTTGTTCGCTCACAAAAGCCGTGTGTGGCGTCGCATTCCGCTATTGCGGGTTGCTACACTGAGCTTCTCTATTGAAACGGTCGAAGACTTGGAACGGGAGAGAAATTCCCTTATCAGAGACGGGGATAGACGGTAAACACAAAGTCATTAACCCGCGACCCGGCTCCATTACAGCCCTGAAAACTATTGTCTCCTCATCTGAGTGTTTGGAAAGGAGATTCCCCGGAGGTTTGGGTGCTGTCAAGAAAAGATGGTTTCATCAAACAGGTCCTATCTGTACACCGATACCGACAGTTGAAAACCTGTATAAATCTCCATTAATGTTGCCGATATGCCCCGGGGAGACCGCGGGCTGTTTAAATAGGATATGAAACGTATCCAGATGGACAGACTTAGGATTTGAAGAAATAAAAGCAAAAAAAAAAATGTTTAATGATTCACGGTGACAGGATCACCAAGCTCGCAGGAAGACAAAATGGGGAAAATAATGGAAAATGTAGTAATTTAGTGGCGAAGGCGGCCAGGGGAAAAATGAAACGGTGTTTAATGTAACTTAGTGACAAACATTAATGAAAATGCTAAGCCGGACCCCCAGAAGGCGTGATGCCCGCGGATTTGATCTGAGACAGCGTCTCTGGTGACAGAGTGCTGTCTTCTTCGGGGTTCGGTATAAATGGTTTCAGCGTCAGGGAGAACGGGTGGAATAAACTTCACTCTCCAGTCCCCTGGCCCATTTAAAGAGCAGATGAAAAGCCAGACAGACAGGCAATACATGTTACTCCCATTTTATTCAGCGCTGGCCGGCTGATAAACAAAACAGCGAATATCCAGTACATTTTTGACAGTCACTTTTGAGCTGTCACTCCACATAAAGAGGGAGGTCCTGATTTTCATGAGCCCCTTTCTCTATCACTGTCACTTGCAGAAGAGCCTGCTAAAAGAGTTCTTTTTTTCTTCCCAGCGACACGACTGTCATTCCTCTCACCTCCCACCACACACACACACCCCACATACACACTTTTTCTCCATCACTCTGTCTTTTTATCTCACTGCCTGATTCTCTCTCCATCCCTCTTTCTCTCCCTCTCTCTCTTTCTCCCACCATGATGGCACCGTGACAGAAAATTAATTCAAGTCAGCTGCTGAAAATAATTATTGCATTATGGGAACAGTAATCATTATTTAGAACATGATTAAATATGTCTGCGTCTATTGACTTGGGGCCCCTGTGATTTATGTATTTGTTTAGTCAATAGTCTAATGTAAATGATGTAATTAATTATAGATGGTGGTGTCAGGTCGTCGGTGAGAACAATCAGCCAGGAACAAGGCCCCCCTCTGACTCGCCTGACAGATGTAAGAGATGGGATCAGGATGGCCAGGGAATTCCTCAGTCCTCCACCCCTCCTCCCTCCCTCTTTCCCTCTCTCTCTCTCTCTCTTTTTGTCGCTCTCTCTCTCTATCACTCACTATCACCCTCTTCCTTTCTCCCCCCCTCTCTCTCTCTCTCTCGCTCCTTATAGTAATCTGTATTTTTGTGTTCCCTGGTCCGCTGTTGCGTGTTCAGCAGCCTGATTGAAAGGAATGCTAAAGTGTGGGGAATGGTGCAGAAGGGCCCCTGCTACACTACACAGGACAGGGAGGGGGATGGGGGGAGGTCTCATTTACAGCTGTGTAAAATTAATGTTTTTGAAATGAACCTGGAAAGGCTCAGAAATCATAAGGGGAGACGTCTGCTGCCAGAAACCTTTTTCAGATTGGTGTCCTCAATTCTACCGCTCAGCATTCAAATCAAAAGGAGAATATTTTAGAACAAAGACACACCAGATAGATAGATAGGTAGATAGATAGAAAGATAGATAGATAGATATTTACAAAATATGAATTAAAAATTAAAATAGTTTAAATTGAATGAATAGAATGAAAGTTCTCAGTCATTTCCGATAGGCAGTAATGGCTGGCTGTTGGATGATAAACCTTTGTGATAACCCACAGCAACACTAAAGCCAGCAAAAGCCACACAATACATGATTAAACAGACAGGGGCTGCTGCTTACTGCTGGAGTCAATCAAGGCATGGGGAGGTTTTGAATCCGACAGCGTGGATACTACGTGCGTGCCGCTGTTCATTCTGCGGAAAGAACCAGGCCAGATCTCACTCCCAAATCTATCTCTACCCCACCCCCTCCCCAAATCCACGGAGGACGCCCCTTCCCTTCCCTGCTCGACATGGAACCGTCCCCTGACGAACCCTCCCTTTCTGATGGATCATTCGGTCAGCCTCCGGGAGATCAGAGGTCAGCACCAGCTCCTTGTCGAGCTTCGGTAGGAGTAATTTCCATTTTAATGTCACACTTCTAATCTATCAAAGATGCGATGTACAAGACACATAGGGTTTAAGTGGTCACCATATATCACTGAGTTCCCCCACCACGTGCTTTCACCTGGGTAATCGGCAGAATTGTGCCCCATATCTCACAGTACGTTGCCCTGGGTGCAATAACAGTGCTACTGGGCCGTAACTGACAGCCTGTACAGCGGCTGAGATTTGTTGGGTGCCTTACCGTGCGACCGGCTCACAATTAAGCCTCTGCAATAGTGAAATAAGCTCTCTCTCTCTCTCTCTTTGTCACACACACACACACATATGCGTGCATGTACACATGCACACACACATACACATGCACACACAAACACATTCACAAGCACAAACGCACAGACATAAGCATGCATGCACGCACACAAACACACGTACACTCACATGCGCGTGCACACACACATGCACCCATGTACACATGCACACACACACACACACACTCGTATGCATACATGTGCACACACACATTTACATGCACAAACGCGCACACACACGTACATACACACACACACACACACACACACACACACATACAGCAGTACCATGCCTTTTCTCAGCCTTTCCTTCACACACAATGTGACACTCAGGTTAGGATTTATCCCTACCAGTAATTTTATGTCCTGTCATCTCTCTGAGTCACAATACAGCTCTCTGCATGTAGCACTGAGAGGGGAGTCACGTCCCATACCTGCCCAGGCCATTCCACCAGCAAGGAAATGGTGTCAATCACGACAATTATGTTCATTATCATACTATCAATAATAATAGTTATAATATGAATATGAACACTTGAATACATATGAATACTTATTTTATGACAAACAATAAACATAATAATAATAATAATAATAATCATCATCATCATCATAGTAAAAATAATAGAATAACACTAGGATGATCATTATCCTTATAACAGTCATACTAATTATAATGTTCATAATAATAATGTGAAAGATTGCTTACAATTAAGTGGCAATGCTAATTCTGCATTGATATTTTGGTCATTGACCGTTTTATAAATAGCTTTCCTTTTAAAACCATTATAATATCAACAAAATAATAAATTGAAGTTGAAAGCAGACACTGGTTCTGGAAAAAGTATTAAATGCAACAGATGCATTTTCGTCGGTATGTATATGCGCATTCTTGATGTCAGCGTTATTGTAACTAAATATTGTGTATTTGGCAACACTATTAATAATGTGTTCTTCACGATAGCAACGGTGTTTCCAGTGGACCTACACTCGATAACTGTGAAATTATGAAATACAAAAAAAAGAAGAAGAAGAAAAAAAGAAGTAAGCCCTGGAGCTTAAATACGGTTTAATTGTCAAGGAGCCCAGCGGATGTGTAGTGTATGATTTCTACACAAAGTGAGATTTGTTGCTTAGTATCGAGCCCATCTGGCCGGTGGTCAGGACGTGCTGCTGTACAAACTGCGTTCGGGTGACTGGTCGTCTGGCGGTTTGGTGCGCCATCAGTTTTCCTGTCACAGCGCATGCAGACCGAGGAAAGGAGAGAGAGAGGGTAAAAAAAAAGAAAAACTCTCGGAGGAACCTTAGCGTGGAATGTTTATATTTCACAAACAAAATGATGTTTTCGCCATTCTGAGAGATGGAAGGTTCCAGTAGCTGAGTTTCCCCAATGCCCGGCGCAGATTATTAATGCGCTCCACTAACTGTTAATTTCAGTTTGGGTGGATGATTTATGGGCAGACAGAGAAGGGAGGCAGATTCTAATTGAGCTCAGAATGGCTGTTTCTCGCACAGTCACACCAGCGCCATCCAGATGGGGCACAATGATTAATGCATAATGAGCAAATAATCCCTTAAATTAATAAAAACAATTCTTCGACATCCCGCCTTTCTTAATAGATGAATGCGGAAGCTGGACGTAGGTGTCTCTCTGTATATTATCATATTGTTATAAGTATTGCATTTTTATAGTTGTAATAATCTAAGAAGTAGGCTTGGTACGAGTAATTTTGTGATCTTAAGAAGCAGCGTTGCTCACACAATCCAACAACAGCAGTGCAATCGATCACTTAAAGCATAAAAGATAATATGCTGAATTTATAATCAAAATTCGCCGAAAGTGAAGAAATGCTCCAACAAAAACATCGACTGGTGTTTGCATGTAGGGTTAATTATCTGCGCGATACAGCAAATTATTAATTTTCCCAGCATAATTTTAAAGCCGACATATACACAATAAAATATCCAGTGTTAATTCAACTCTAACACAGTTTATATGAATCCAGTAGGGACCACATGCACACTCCAAGAGTTCATTTAACACTGAACCTTTTACTGTGTCGCACCGTTGCATTTGGTTAAGACCCACTGTTCCAGAAAGCCAGAGAAATGAACGAAAGCGGCCACCCAAGGCTGAAAGGGACAGAAGCCAGCTCTTAGGCTGCGAGGGTTGATATTTGTGTCCTTGACTGTTTTAGACAAGCTGTCAGAAGACAGGCTTGAGGTGGAGGGAGCGGGGGGGGGGTTGTCTGGAGATCTTCACAGAAAGTGTTTTTTATGAGACGCGGCGATCGATACGCTTTGAAGGAGGAAAGAAGGCGATGGACCACATGACCTCTTCTCCCTCGCACTACTCTCTCCCTCTATTCGCAGATCTCACCTCCCAAAACCTCTGATCCAGTCTGAACGCACGGGACTTTCACTTACGGGGCGAGTAGGAACAAAAATGTTAAACGAGGTAATCGGCCCGTTCCTTTAAATTGCCAGATTTAATCAAAACGGGGGCTTTTAGTCGGCCGTTTACATTAGAGTATCATAAGAATCAGAAATTAGCCATTTAGGTATACTTAAAAAAGATGTATGCGGCAGAAAGAGGTATCACGACAAAATAAGTTATAACATTCATTGATTCGCAGTAGCAGACGGGTGATGCTCATCTGTCAGATTAGTCTATAACGCTCGATGCAGCCACCTTTCTGTCTCTTATGTCCCACATTGATTTTCCCATGAAGGTTTCATTTATTTTTCCTGGCGTAAAATACACCGTACGATATCGCACTTTTTGCATAGATATTTCATATGAGAATCGTTAAAAGGCAGTCATTGGGCTCTTTAATTGGCGGTCCATCGTTTAGATGGGATGTTAGCGTCGTGTTGGGGGTTAAAAATGTCTCTCTCCCGCTTGACGCTGAGTAGGCTATAATACATTTGGGCTGAGTGAAAAGTTCCTTTACGACACAGTTTATTTGCTTTATCCCCCCTCTCACAGCACCAAATACGCACACACAAACCATGCATGGTTAACATTACATTTTTTACAGGTGTTATCGTTCGTCCATGAATTTTTCATTATCTCCCAAATGGCTAGTCTTAGCAGCCGCGCATCCACACTTCCACCAGTTAGGATCCTATTGATTCACCTCAGTCTTGAATTTGATCGGTTAAAGAAAACGGACCTCTTTTTATGTAATCATTTTCAATATTGCACAATATGAGTAGGAGGCCTTCATTCTGCATGACATGCATTGGTATGTCTGACCTAAGGTGCCTTAAGAGGGTAGGTAATCCAGCAAAACATGAAAGGTCTAATTGAGAAAAATGAACAGCTTGTTAAAATTCTGGGATCTGTGGCAGGAACGAAACCCGGCTATACAGGGGGTAATCCAGAACGGAGTTTGAGAATCACTGCTTTAGACCACAAACCCCCAAATACCGTATACCTACCACTGTACCTGCCATTTTAAAGCCTGCCGGAATTCAGAAACGTGTGCTTCATTACCCGTAAGAACTGTTCCGACCAATCGAAAACATGCACTAAAATTGAGATAATAATAATTTTAAAAACCCCAGAAAGTGAGCTGTCTTTAATTAATTGCTATTCACGAATCACTTTTGTACATCAGTGGTTTGAGGCAACTTGAGCTTCCACAAACAGGTTTCACTATAGGTTCAGATTGTTCAATCTTCCAGTTTATTCTACGGTAAATATTCTCAAATACAATTTGAATCAGAATACTCCAGTGTGCGGCACTTTATCTCAGATAAGAGGAACAAATGTCGCAAATAAACAAAAATAAGGAAACTGACTAAACACTAAATAATGACTAAATAGAAATAAACTAGGATTTTACCACCCCCCCCCCCCCCCCAAAAAAAAAACCCCCAGGATATTGATAAAGATAGCTGCTCTTTACTTTTCTGCACAAACCCTAAGCTCTTATTTTAAACTTTTGATGCAGTGGAGAATCATTTCTGATGCAGGCCAGATTTGGCTGTGTTCAATTTACTTAAAGTAAGCAGGTCTGCACTTTCCAGTTCATAAACAGCAAAGGGTTGAATTGGACACACTTTAACTCATTGGCTGTAAATGAGGAAGACTCTGGGGTCACTAGACTTTATAGACACATTATAATCTGCCTCTCGGTGACCTCTTGAAGAAACTGCGACGGCCACGTAGAGCCTCGCTCTGCAGACGGGCCGAAAGGACTGCTGGCTTTAAATGCCCCCTGTCATTGTCCGCGGCGGAGAAACTGAATTATTTAAAGTCATTATCACATTAATTGTCACATTCTGGGTCAAATGTATCGAACCGACCCAAATACCTCCTCCTCCTCCTCTGCTCCCTATGGTAAATTGATGGATTGATTTATCTATCTGAGTGGCTTTACACGGGCTGGTGCCCTGAGCTGCACTGCTGCTCACTGACGGAGGCTCTCAATGTGTCTGTGGTTCTAACACCGACAAAATGCCTTTCGGTTCTGTGAGTCAGCAGCCTCGCGGTCGTTTGGGTGTATATGGGGCATTTTTGAACATGGCGTAGGTTATGGCGCATAGTACTTTTCCTGCTGTTGATTGGTAACTTAACATGTGATATAAAGTAACGTTGGAATCGTCAGTTTTTCCATTAGAATATCTTGTAGATTTTACATTGGGTACTTTTTAAAGGGTGGACAGAATATTTTATACATATATATATATATATATATATATATATATACATATATATATATATATATATATATATGCCATTATTTACTATATTGTATGTGTGCGCATGGGTGTTAATGTGTGGATTTTTATTTGTGTGTATGTGTGTGCACGAGCAGGTGCGCATATGTATGTACTTTTTTGGGTGTGTGTGAGTGTGTGCATGCACGTGTGTGTGCATACATACGTATGTGCGCGCATGCGTGTGCGCGTGTGTGCATGTGTGTGTGTGTCTGCTTGTTCCCTGAGATACATGGAAGATTGATTGATCCACTGGGGACTAATTCTATTATGGTTTGCTTTAAGAACGTCTGGACCGCCCCTGCGTATCCTCTCTTTATTATAATTTGTTTATCATATTATAAATTCCTCATCGGTCCAGAAGTTAGTATGGTAATCCAATTACAAACCCTAAAAATACAGTCCTTGCCCCATCTACCAGCATTTTGTTCTTCCATCCCTGTGACTTACCCCTCATTTCTTTCTGAGTTCTGGAATTAAGTAGAAAGCCATAAAGTAGACCGCCATAAAAAGAGAATGGATATAAAATGATTCAGCAATTTGAAAGACTTTGCCGGTGGTTGTAAATAATGCACATAAATATTCCAGAACCCTGATTCGATTCTGCAGGGATCCAGTGGTTTATTCAGCGGGCCTAATCCAATGTTGCATTCAGTGCTCTCCTGAATTCATGATCACATCCATTATGCTGACCCAATATTGTCAGATGCACCAGCCAGCGTACCTTGTTTTTTTTTTTTTTAGAATTTTTTTCGTAGCTTTCACACCCGTTCAAAGCCACAGACACACAGAAGCCTCTGTCCAATGCAACCTTCAAAGCACCGTCCTTCGTTTTTGTCCTTTGATAACTCAAGCGGGTGTTAGTAGGTTCTGGTTTCTTGTACGACAGTGTGAGTTTGTAAAAGTGAAACACACGGGTCTCACACAAAGCAACCAAACAAAAGAAGCTCTGCTTGCATTGCTTCAGAACTCAGTGGTAGGAGTCAGAGGATAGTGGCTCATCAGACGCCAGAGGCGCTTTTTCTGTTGACCACCCTGTGAGCCAGTGACTAAGGAAGGGGAACCTCCCCCCCCTCCCTCACCCCATCTTTAACACCCAGGACTGCTGTGAGACAAATTGCTACAAATGGGTATTATTCCACTTGTAACAGGACAAAAGGTTCCCCGCTGAGCTTCACCAGTGCACACAGACAACAGGGCCTGGAAAAGGCAGGCTGAGCTGCTGGTCTAGCGGGGCCTGGAAGAGACAGACTGAGTCTAACAGGGCCTGGGAGGGACAGACTGAGTCTAACAGGGCCTGGAAGGGACAGACTGAGTCTAACAGGGCCTGGGAGGGACAGACTGAGTCTAACAGGGCCTGGGAGGGACAGACTGAGTCTAACAGGACGGAGTGTAGCACAGTGGGTAAGGAACTAGACTTGTAACCGAAAGGTCGCAGGTTCGATTCCCGGGTAGGACACTGCCGTTGTACCCTTGAGCAAGGTACTTAACCGAAATTGCTTCAGTATATATCCAGCTGTATAAATGGATACAATGTAAAAATGCTATGTAAAAAAGTTGTGTAAGTCGCTCTGGATAAGAGCGTCTGCTAAATGCCTGTAATGTAATGTAATGTAACAGGGCCTGGGAGGGACAGACTGAGTCTAACAGGGCCTGGGAGGGACAGACTGAGTCTAACAGGGCCTGGGAGGGACAGACTGAGTCTAACAGGGCCTGGAAGGGACAGACTGAGTCTAACAGGGCCTGGGAGGGACAGACTGAGTCTAACAGGGCCTGGAAGGGACAGACTGAGTCTAACAGGGCATGGAAGGGACAGACTGAGTCTAACAGGGCCTGGAAGGGACAGACTGAGTCTAACAGAGCCTGGGAGGGGCAGACTGAGTCTAACAGAGCCTGGGAGGGACAGACTGAGTCTAACAGGGCCTGGGAGGGACAGACTGAGCTGCTGGTCTAGTGGGGCCTGGAAGGGACAGACTGAGTCTAACAGGGCCTGGGAGGGGCAGACTGAGCTGCTGGTCTAACAGCAGTAATCCACCTGGGAATGAAACCCACAAGCTTTGAGGTGCAGGCACCCTAATCAATGTCAGTGTGGACATATATTTCTAACCATTATGCTGCCTTTAAATAGTGCAGCGTGATTCTATATTATACATCAGGGTCTGCATCCATAATATGTCTCAGAGTAAGAGTGCTGATCTCAGCACATTTTTGCCTTTTAAGCACCCCTAATCTGAGATGCTTTGTTTACAGACCCTGATCCAGGATCATTTTAGCCTTTTCGCTCCCTATGGATTAGTTTCTCTTATGGCCGGGGGGAAAAACTGAAGCCTGATGCGCTCGCCAACTTTGATCATTTTTATGAATACAAGCCCTGATCAATCAGTCGTTGTAGCTCGTAATGGATGAGGCTCATGAGGATATGGACAGGGGAAAACTGACCCCAGATCAGCCTGGACGCTTTGCCCAGTTTTCTACAACGGCTCGCCTCCTGAAGTGCACAATGTGTAAGGGGTGAAGGGAAGGAGGCAGGGCTGGGGGGGGGTGGGGTGGAGGGAGGAGGGGGGGGGGTGATTTATGACCCCACTGGCAGGAGGAATGTGCTTTTTATGTACCTAACGCTGCCTGGGAAAGTTGGTATACATGATAGAAAGTTGTCAGGTCCATGCAGATGCGCCGGCGAGAGGCCGCCTGGAACAGGGCTCAAATTGTGCCTTGTTTTCCCGGCAAATTCGCTGGCAGGCCATAATGCTATTTTCCCATGCTTGTCAAGGCCTCAGAGTATGCTTAGCGATGTCACAACTGACCGTTAATGCCTCTTTAGTTATGTCAACCCCCCCAGAACGGCTAGAGAGGCGCACAAGGCGCCTCTGACGGCCCCGAGCAGGCACTCCGGTGCCATTTCGTATTTGGAATTTGGACCGGTGCTGTTTGCAGGTCACTGTGGGATGACCCACACATCCCAGAATTCCTTGGCAGCACTGTGTCTGTCTGTTTAACACAGTTGATGGGAAATTTAGGCCCACATTCTGACCACAAAGGTATTTGTGTCTAAGTTTTGAGAAACAAATTCAAGCAAGTTTCTTTTTTTTTTCCAAGTCTTACAAAACTTGTATAATTCACAGATTTGCGTCAGAACTGCACTGAAGTTTGACTGTTACTTTAGTGCCTGTATCATCATGATGTCACACATCATAACAACATAATACCATAATAACAGCATAATAAAAAAAAACATACTGGCCTTACCACACTGGCTTAGAGTTTCTTCTACAATTGTTTTTAAAATTTTACTTACCATTTAAGACAAGCGTTGGTCTAGCCCCAGAACACACAGCCAATCTCTTAAAAGCAGACCTCCTAACTCTCCCAATTTTAAAGAGATTTTAGCAGGGCCGCTGACTCACCGTTTCTTTTAAAAACATTTTAAAAATAGTCAAAAACTTGATTTCAAACTTATGTGACTATTTCAAAATGTTTTGTTTAATAACTTGCACCACTATTTTACCTGTATTATTGTTTTATTGTCATTATTCTGTTATTCACATTATTCTATTTCTTTATGTAAAGATCATTTCTTTATTTACATATATTGCAGGACTTATTGAAGATGTTTGTGCACCATGGAAGACCATAAACAATGATTTGTTTATTATTATATACACATACATTTTTCTATACCTGTTTCTCATGGTATGATAACTTCCATCTGTTTATACAGTGTACTTATATTACAGATATAAGTCATGAGGGCCTTTAATGAAAAAGTATATACATATTTTGAGTAATTTTACACATACAAACAGTTAATGTGGACAGAAGCTACTCATAACTCATAAAATCTATTTCTAAAATCACATTTATATGTGATATGTGGGACTCCCTAAAACATGACTCCAGGTGAAGGTCTGCTGGATTGAAACAGGGATTTATAGTAGACGGCTGCGCTCTGGCTACAGCGGCTACATGAATTACTTTTCATTATTGTCTTGTTATTTTACCACGAGGGCAAAGTTGTAATGCATCCATCAGTGCATACCGATGCTAACACCTACGCACTGCATCAGGTACTGTACAATACCAGCACCTGCCAAGCTATAATGAGTGCATTTGTTCTCTGTCTTAACAAAGAAAGAGATTATAAATGTAAGACAGACCCAGGCATATTGCCATTTAAAACCTGCCGATAAGTGAGAAAGAAAAAAAAGTGCAAAAAGTGTATCAATATCCATTATAACTGATCGCTCGCTGTGTCTGCACCAGCACGTGTTCTGATCCATTTCACAGTTACATAAGTGGGCTGGAGCTGGAGTTCTGATATTGTCCTGCTTGCTTGGTTTATTGACTGACCACAGACAGTGGCAGCACCTCCTTTGAGTTAAATGGCTTCTCATTTTTTATTGGCAGGCAGATGACTGAGGTGTTTTATTGGAGCTCTTTAGAGTTTAACAGTGCAGGGCATCAGTGTGTGCTTTGCTGTTGCTTGTAAAATAAAACAAAATGAAATAAAATGAATGGAGTAGGGAGGGTAAAGCACACAGTGAGGCTGGGGGGGAAGGTGGTGGTGGAGTGGGGGGGGGGGGATGGGGGGGGGGGCAGATAATCGGAGCACTCTCTGAGCAGCTGAGCAGCCCCTGGCCTGGGGAGGGTCACCTTCCCTCACCCCAGGAAATGCTTTTTTAATGAAGTCAAAAATGAACACCGCCATTTCTTAATTTCTTTGCATGTTTCGTGTCGTCTTTCTGCTAGCCATTCATGTCTGTGCATCTCCACAATGTTTCAGAGTTGCAGGTGACCTGAGCAGGTTCCTTAGGTGCACTTACCGGAGCAAGGCCTACCTGGGTGGGGCTAACTGAGGGGGTTTCTTTTGAGGGCGTTACCTGGACAGGGCTCATTGGGTCCTGTGCAGGTAGGAGTGGCCTGAAACAGTGCAGGGGGCCGGTTGGGGTCCCTTCAGTCCCAGGTTTGCTGAGACCTCCTGTATTTCTGCCAAAAAGGGTTTTTCTCTTACATCAACTGTTCCATATTCCCCAGTGTCCTGCAGATCCTACCTGATATGAGTTACTATAATACACACAGTGAGAATCAAAGCAGGTGACTGAGAAACCAAACCTTTTCAGATAACCTATCAAATCTGGTTTAGTACATTGTTACTCTGTGTCAAAAATGTGCTGAAGTCCCCATTTTAGGTGTGTGCTGTGTCCTACCTGACCTGGGCCTTTCTCATGAGGAGCTGCAGGGTCACTGCAGGTCTTACAGTAAAGGCAGACTGGGCTGGCAAGCATCAGTCTCCATGGTGACAGGACAAAGGCTCCATCTCACCTTTTGCGTGCTGATCGCCAGGGCGATGATCTCGGCTGCACTGTCCGACCCGAGCCGCCAGGATCTGGTCAGTAAAGAGCCATAAATAACTTGGTGAAAAAGGGGGAAGGAGGGAGGGAAAGAGGGAGGGAGGGGCGGTTCATAAGCTGCTAAACTGGAGCTCCCTCCCGCATCGACTACAAACACCCTCCCCGTCTACACAGTACTGCGTTATGGGCCTTAAGCATTGATTAAATACAAACAAAAACAAGTCTGACAGTAAAACCAGAGCTTTATTTGATCACCCCCCTCACCACCACCAATGCCAATGTTAAACAGGGTTTTTTTTCCTACATTTGTGGATTTTGTTGTCCGGAGATTAAATTAACCCTTGCCATTGTTAATGCTGAGTGACCTTAGGCAGGCCGGCTAACCTTTGACCTTTGACACAGTCGAGCGTCTGGGGCAGTGGTCACGCTGGGAAGAGGCATTGGGGGGTTGGGGGGGGTGAGGGGGGTCAAAGCAATGCACTTAAGCCTTCCTTTCTCTGTTCCCCCTCCCAGATTTTGCATGACGAGGTGCCCCATGATTTGGCGTTCAGATCGATACATTTGCAAAGATTGACATCATAAGTGGACCGTAAGAGCTATGGGGGGTATTAGCGGCTGGACAAAGTGAGGCTCTCTCTGGAGTTCAAGTGCTGGCCTTCGGGTGAAGCCCTTGCCAAACTGGCAAACCAGAGGAGAAAAAACAAACCTGGACCCTCCCCTAAGGCAAGATCAAAACATCGCCAACACACGAGACAGTTTTAGGACGTTTTCAGGAGGAACTTCAGTGTTGAACACTGTGAACGAACAAGTTTTAGGTTGTCTGCTAACTGCTGACGCAGAGACTTCAAACCTTCCATCCTGAGTTAATGAAGACACTAATCCAACTTAAAACTAATTCTTAAAGGAACAATCTTTTCATTTGTAAATGAGTGTTCTGATGTGGATTAAAATGTTTCTAACACGTTTGAACTTGGGAGAGGAGGCAGGAGATCACACCTAGCTGTAGAATGAGGTTATTGAACCCCCATAATGTTGAAGCATTGTTTTACCCACTATATCTATAATGTTTAAAGGCTTGACTGAATTAGTATAAATTAAAAGGTCCAGGACAAAATGTAGCAAAATATTGCTTTATTTGTTCATTTAATATACTGGATCAAGTTACTCTTAAATTTCAATATTACGTTACCTATGAATTATTATTTCCATATTTTTTTAACCTGCCATTTATTCTCTATGACAATAAGGAGGGGGGTCCCACAAACCATTCCCAGTAAAACAAGACCAGGTCAAAACCTAGTGTATGGCTGGACCTAACACACTTCATCCGGCCGACCAATGGTGTAACTTCATAACTCGGCCGACCAATGGTGTAACTTCATCACTCTGTCACCCCGCTGTTGCGGTCCAGCCAAAAAGAGTTCAAGAGCACTAGAACATAGCCTACCTTGTAAGAGCAAAATAAACTTTATTAGAGTTGATTTAACACCTAAATTTTTACTGTGTTTGCATCACCTGTTTTAGAGACCAGTTGACTCATATGGGTTTTTTTTTTACCTGCTCAGCAGCCTTGCACAGGTGAACCCCTCTCCCCTGCGGCAGACATGGCGACACTGAGAGCCAGGCCCGGCGCTTCCCCAGTGAGGCTTTCCCTCCTTCCGAAACGAGGCATTACTCACAGTCGTCCAGCCTGCGCTGCGATGACAATATTTGCGCGAGGGGGAACGTTCGGGAAGCTCGTCATTCTTCATCTGCCGGACCGTATTATTGCGGTGGCTCCGAAGGCGGCGGCAGTCACATTACAGTGCCGCCGTCGCCGCCGCCGCCGCCGCTCGTGCCACAGCAGCCCTATTGAGTGAGCCGCCTTTCTAATGGAGTGACAGGGCCAAGCAGGCACCGCCCCCAAACACACACACACACACACACACACACACACACACACCCCCAATGCACATATGGGTAATACGCAAAGGCAGAGCCCCCACCCTCAGTTTGTCATGTGACAGGTTCGGCAGCCCCCCCCCCCCCCCCCCCCCCCCCCCCAGTTTGTCATGTGACAGGTTCGGCAGGCGGGATGTACATAATTCACGGGTTACATTTGTCAAAAAAAAAAAAGGCGCGAGATGCGTACGGGGACTAATGATCCGCGTTAAATTAATGGCGCCATAAAAAAGAAAAATCCCTCATTCGCGGAGGCATGACAGGATCTGTCGACTTTGATAAACCGTAAAACGACAGATAATCAGGGGAGGCAATCAGGCCTGGAGTGGCTCTCTCCCAAAAAAAAAAAAAAAAAAATCTTCCTAAACCTTTCATTCGGAAATTAAAGAAATGCGCATAAAAAATCACTTATTCTTTTTCTAAGACACTAAACTAATGTGGTTGTTAACAAATCATTCCACCCATGCCAGGACCCTTGGCATTTAAATGGCTTAATAACAGCATCACGGTTCCTGATCCTCCCCTTCTCTCCTATGCTCTTAAAACCAGCTAGTGGGATTAAGTCCTAATTAATAAAATAACATGCATAGTACATTCTGCCTTCTATAGGTGAAGCCACCAGTTTACCGTCACATGGAGGTAGAGATTTTGCAGATCTTGATTAATTTCTCATAGTTAATTCTATTCAACTTGCGTGTCCCTTTTCTTCAGTTTGGTAAGCTATAGTCATTGTGAACTTGCCAAACTGGGTTTGAGAAGAAAATGTAATAATACTTCTTGCTTGTAATTGCTAGTCAAACTTAAACACAAATGTTGAATCCCAGAAATTGAATCACTGCCAGTTTCACAGAATCACAGTTTTTTTTTTGCGTGGGTGGGAGATTTTGACAACATGGTTATTTTTTTGAAAATAAGGACGAGTTTTAATGGGTTCCCAAAAAATATTTTGGCACATTTATTCCATCCTATGCCCAGTTAAATGTCTCGTGAATGTAACGCCTCAATGTAGCTGAGCGTTTTCCGGAAAAGGACGCAAACTCAGGCTGCAGGCAGGGCTCAAACCTGCCTTTTCATCACACTGCCTACACGTAGGACCAAACGTAGATACACCAGGCATCCGAGAATATCTCCAGTCCTCGCAAAGTACCGCACAGCCCACATCACTGAGGGAGCGTTCACTAGTGATGGGAAACTGAGGTTTCATGAACCTCAAAATGGGCTGAGCTACCATATGTTATCAATGACACACTGGTATGATACAATTGCAAGATGTGTCACAACAAGAAGCTTTTTATGAAATTGTATAACATGGCTACTGATTTGAACAAATCATTTTGTTATCCATGTTTTCTCATTGGCTTAAAAAATGCAGTGGCAGGTAACTCACACCCATTTTAGAGTTTATAAAGTATCACAGTCTCATCACTGATTTGCCACCTCACTGCACAACAGCACCCCCTCTGGTGAGGTGGGAACCTGCGGTCTGGCAGCACCAGCTTTGCTTAAAGCACCTTCCTCCGACACAGTGGCGACATTTTACCCCCTTCCCTTCCATTTACAGGTGTCAGACCCAAGTTCTGGAGGGTTGTATTGCCTTCTAGGTTTTGGTGTCTTTCAGCATCAGTGATTCCAGTGAGGTGGTTTATTGGCTAATAAATCCACACGCCTTGTTCTGAAGGTGGAATTGGCTGTTGATTGAAAGGAAACCGAAGATTCTGGCAGACACTGTGGCCCTCCTGGACTGGAGTTTGACACCCATCACTAAATCTGTGATCCTTCTCAAAGGGCTCTCTGTCACCCGACCCAATCGCAAGCCTAATTTCTCACACAGGTCTGCTCTCGTGCTTTTTAGGGGACTAACTGCAGGTGCGATTGGGCGAGATGCATGTCACTCAGCGCGAGACAGGACCCAGGCGAAAGCATAGCACGGCTTTGATTCCAGCGGCAGGCCAGGGACTCCTCCAGCGAGGCAGAGAGAGATCTATTACTTCATCACCATTTTCCTAAGTGTTTGCACCCCCGCCATGACCCTGCCACTTTATCTGTTGGTTTTTATTTTCAGAGTGCATGCTGTCCATATGTTACTCTAATAGTTGCTATAATTCTTGGGCAATAGGGCTCATGTTTTACTGGTCTCCGGCAGGAAAAAAAAGAAGGAGAGAAGAATGCATTTTAATAAAACCCCTTAGCAATACACTAATGGGCTGACACTGACGTATTTGCATAGAGATGAATTATACTGGCCCGGCTTGACGTGACTTTTAAAATATGATTGAGGAGGTTATTATTGCTGCACTGTGATACGTGTTAACAGGTTATTTTAGTGCGGCTAGTGCTAATAAAATTCACAACAAAAGACTCGGGCAGGCGAGGGCTATTTTTTTCCCCCAAAGCCAGAGTCTACTGAAGGTGCTCATTTTGTCATTACCTCCCCCCCCACTCCTCCAGCCCCCCCCCAGTCCTCCCCTTTCCCCTCCTCTCCTGAAGGAGGAGAAATGACACAAAGTCTTTAACAAACCGACGACCGCTCCCGGGAAGCCTTTTGCACAAGGCCATAACAAACTTTAGCCTCCCCATCAATCACCCCGCTTTTGTGTCCTCTGTTTTTTTAATAAGGAGCAACATTGATAATACCAGATGGGGCGGATAAAATAAAATAAAATTCTCTTATCTCTGGTGCCTCAAATTGAATAGATGAAAAACAAACTAAAGAACAAAACAACAAAAAAAAAAAGAAAAGCAGCTTGAGGTGTGACCCAGCCCTCTCATATCCACTATTATTTTCTGTGGGGTGAATATTAAACTGATCGAGGGGTACCGTGAACACTGGCCCTTTGGCCATATTGGATGTGACTCACAAGATTCTGCTTGCTGTTTGAGAGCTTCCGGTGGGCCTTTTTGAAAAACAGACAATGGGAAACCGTCATAAGAGGAGATTATCTGCGCATCAGTTAGCAGGGGCCCTAGCACGTCGAAGGAGGAGGGGGGGGGGGGGGGGGGGGGGGGGGGGGGGGGCGAAGATAATGTGTTTACGGCAAAGCCTGCCGATCTTATCAGGCCCCACAGACGCACTTAAGACGTGGGCATGGCCTCCCGGCCGATGGACCGCGCTCCGCCGCGCACGCACGTCAGCATCTGGCGAGCGCGTCCGGCGGCGCCCGGCCCGCACCTTAAGCACCGCCGCGGAAGCCGCTCGACGTTATTAATCGCCATTAACCTTATTCGCAATTTACACACTCTCTCTCTCTCTTCTGTGTGAACGGGGCAGGGCCGCCCCCATTGATTTTACTCTACATTACCCACAGCCAATTGATCACCGGTCCCGCCGTCCTCAGCGCCTGCTCCTCCTCGCCGCCGCCAGCAGAAGCCCCCGTCAGAGCGGCCGCTTTACCTCCGCAAACATTGTTGAGGCCCGTAAAACAAACAGGCGCTGAGCAGGAACATGTGTACAGAGGCCGGTCAGGCGGACCGAAGCGCAGAGAGAGGGGAGAAATGCGCCAGCCTGACGACGGCTCGGCGACCAGCCCCGCTCCCCGACGACCAGCCCCGCTCCCCGACGACCCGCCCCGCTCCCCGACGACCCGCCCCGCTCCCCGACGACCGGCCCCGTTCCCCGACGACCCGCCGCGGGGCTTCGCTGGCGACATTCCCATTCCCGCTCCTAATAGGAAATCCCAAGCCGCTCCTTATCAGGGGCCCGGCAAATGGGTGGGAAAAAGATAAGAGCGCAAACACATGTAGGGCCGGCGCTCTCTCAACAGGATCACAGCCCCCCCCCCCGTGACACATGGCCTTGTATGTAATCTCTTGTAGTACACGGGGAGGCTGAGAGCGTGTCAATGGGGCCCTTTCTAAAGACAACAGAGCGCCGACGTGCCCCCCGCGGCCCCCCCGGGCTCCACCGCAGAGTGATTTGTCAGAGATGTGCAATCGGGCCGGAAAGGCGCCGTGCTAATGGGACACGAGCCGCCGACCGGTTATGAAAACCTGCGCGGTGAAGATCAACGCATCTCCTCCGTCTCCCTCCTTATTGGGTCTCTCCTTTCAGCGGCCCGCACAGGAAATGCGACTTATCGGCCATCTAATGCTCCCGGAGACCGCTGAGAAACGACGCTGTAATTCACACGCTGCCGTTTATTCAGGGGCCGCAATAAAAGCGCTGTCTTCCTCTGACAAGAAAATAACACGAGGCGAGGAGGGATGTGTCTCATATGAAGCAGAAGCAGTGGTAACGTGCTATGAAATGATGAAAGCAATCATTTCCAAATTTCAATAGATGGTATTTAAGGCTAATTTTGATGCACTGCGACAGAGAGGATAATTCAACCTTGTTGGGCAAAACCAAGTGGCAGTGTTAATACAGTGTTCTGTGGATACGTGGATTAGTATTTTTCTTCACTACCAGGGTGAGTCCTTTTCGAACTGCCTGCATATCAGGGTTTTATTGAAAGTGAGCACAAAGCAAATGTCAGCTCTACAGAAATCATTTGTTCAGAACATTACACACTGCTCCTTGTTCAGTGCTTTGGAAAACAAGGCCTTGGTCTCTGCAGATTCTATATTGCCCTTAGTCTTTCTGTGTCTTTAGGTTATATGCACTTCCTGAAAGACCTTTCCCATTAAGCCTATGATCTGCAGTTTGGGCAACTTCTAGAAGCAATAACAAACACACACAGCCAGTCTCCGAGAAAGTATACTCAGAGGATAGGAAAATATACTTTTTCTTTATCTGAATTCAGCACTGGTGCAAAGTGGAATTGATCTCTCAGTTGACACACCTGTTTATAATGAATAATGAAATAAAATGAATTTGCATACTACTTTTGATAAGTAATGACCTCCATCCACCAATGATGACGACTCTGGATAGAAATGATACTCAAGGTGAAGAATAGCCTACGTCACGTGTGAATCAGATGCGAGTACAGTTGGGTAGCGGGCCTTTATTTTCGACTAATTAACCCCGCCTCCAATGATTTTCTGATGGGAGCGGACCTGTGGCCTGGTGGCATCTGGACGCGGGTTTGCCAGTGCAGGTAGGGCCCGTGTGCCGCTGGTGGCATAGTTGGCGCAGCAGATGCTGCCGACGCTCCCCGAGGCTTGTAACCGATGTTCGCAACACCTGGATGGCACTGACGGCTCATATTTCCACCCAGATCAGGACGCCTTCATGTGAAGGTGGGGGGGGGGGGCAGGGTGCCGACCATGTGTTCACCACAGACAGTCTCTCTGCTCACGATTGATCTCTTTGCTCGCAATGACCAATTTATATATTCTGAGGAGGTGCATTTGTTTTCCGTTTAATTGCGACTCGTGAAGGAAACAGCCTAGCGGTCATACTTGGGAACGCATTTAATCTCACATTTTCTCAGCCCTGCGGTTAGGTCGTTTAACCAATCCGAGCCAGAAGAAACGCATCCTTAGGAGGGCTCCAAATCAGCTTGGGCACTACACCAACGTTGCATTTCCATTGGCTGCACGAATGAACAGATTCATTTTGCAGTTTTTAATGTATTGCTTTTGTACTGATACTTATTTCCTTGAGCACAAAAGTCGTGGGATGTATGTGCCATCACCTGAAATACAATTTTATATAATTTTTTGAAGAATAGTCGGGTAATATACACACTTAGGACCTCTGGAGGCATAATGTTTGCTGTACGAGCTGCTTTATGGTTATTTGAAATGTATTTTTTTGACTGACTCTACATTTTTACATATGGCAAAAACTTTTGTCGATCGGTTTCCTTGCCAGATTAGTAAAATGAAGAAGAAAAGGAAGGAGACAGAAAGAGAGAGAGAGAAAGCAAGAGAGCGAGAGAGAGAAAGAAGGAGGAAACACTACTCCAGAGAATTTAAACAGGGCCCAGGTGTCCACAGGCAGTTTTTTCTGGTGAAACGAATGCAACAATGGTGAGAAAATAAATACCTTTTCAGTTTTTCAGTTGCTGAAACTACACATCCCAGGTCCAGGTTCCTGCCTGTGCCACTTAAGTATACTGGGTCACAGCTGCGCATGGGTGCAAACACAGTCAGTTACAGCAGTGCAAATGCAAACACAGTTACAGCAGTGCATATGCAAACACAGTCAGTTACAGCAGTGCATATGCAAACACAGTCAGTTACAGCAGTGCATAGGCAAACAGTTGATTTTGGGCAAGTTTCTGTCCACCCACATGTGCACCTTTACAGGGTCCCCAAGTTCTGCTGAAAGTTGCTCAACTGTTAACTGAACCTTATATGCATACTTTTTGTTGCCAGATACTCCAACTCTTGGCTGTCTGGAAAAGGAAGTTACAGGTGCCATTTTTGTCTAGCAATCTGATTGGATCTAGCAGGTTTTAGCGAGAATTCTGTTTATGATAACTAACAATTGGTTCATTCCAAGCTCATAGTACCAAGAGGTTAACCTAGTCAGGCTCATAGTACCATAAGGGTAACCTCATCACATTCATAGCCCCATAAGTTTAACCTGGTCGTGCTCATACTTCTGTAAGGTTAACCTAATCAGACTCATAGTCCTGGTCAGGTTCACAAGGCTAACCAGGTCCGGTTGCAAGGTTGTGATCTTGACAACTAAGAATAGACAAGTTCTTATACCCATAAATTAATGAGTTTAAATATATAAAAATGTATATCTCTTAATTTCTCTCCAGAATACAGGTTAAGCACATAGGGAAAAATGGCCTCAACCGATCTCTAAAAGTCAGAAGTATGAATAATTATGACATTATGATATTTTTTAAAAAACTTTTTCTTTGAGCAATTATATTAGTCAAAAAAAATATACTCTTCCCATTTGAATTGAGCATACAGGGTAGCTCATTATCTTTATTGTTTAGTTCCTACAGTCTTATTTACTCATCTTTATGAAGAATGTGAATAATTTAGGAGGGGAGGTGTATAATTCTACTGAGTGACCATTGCTGATGTTCACATTATGCTTGTCTTTGCCCTCGCAGCTGTCAGATTTGACCTTGGCAGTTGTGATGCTTGTTGGTTTAATGCATTTGATGACAAAACATTGGTAGGCAGGGGTTTTTTTTTACACAGAACATTTCAAATGAATTTACTTATTATTCAGACATAGCACCAAGCAGACGTCAAACAAATGGAGAACTGAGTGCAATGCAAGCAACATTCATCTTAGTGATCTTCTGGGCTCTGAGCAGTGCCGGTGTATATCAGCTGAATTATTCTTTTCAATAATCAAATCTTTCCAGGACTACATACTTGATCATGTTTGTATTGCAGTGATCAGTTCATCATCATTCAGACCGAGAAACTTGCTGGCAGCCATTTTCTTCATGGCTGTCAGGAATCCAGACCCTGTCATTTTCAAAGCATTAACTGTATGGTCTACTCCATGGATCAGCTGGTTCAATGCGGGTAAAGAATAAATTATCATGATATATATTGATGTTATCTCATATTACACCCATCCTGGATTAATTTGGAATCAATGTAAAAAAATTACTTTCATTTTACTTTTAAGGCAAGTTACTATTATTATTATTATTATTATTATTATTATTATTATTATTATTATAGCAGTGCTCTTCCTCTATCTGTCCCTGGGGGAAGGTAAAAAATGTGCATATAGGCCACATTTTACAGAAACTATTTGTAAAGCAGGGTATGTATAAGATGTATTGTATGTATGTCAACGACATTCCCTTTTAAAAATTATACATTTGAGCTATTAGGCTGTTTATCATTCCATCAGTAGTGTGAGGTAAAGTTGTACAGGCACAGACCTGGGTGCACTGTGCAGACACAGACCTGGATGCACTGCACAGGCACAGACCTGGGTGCACTGTGCAGACACAGACCTGGATGCACTGTGCAGACACAGACCTGGATGCACTCTGCAGATACAGACCTGGATGCACTGTGCAGACACAGACCTGGTTGCACTGTGCAGACAGAAACCTGGACACACATCTGGAGATGCAGATCTGGACATACACAAATTACATACACTTAAATAATACTTTTTCTTTTCCTCTCAAAGATCAACCTGGGCCCCCAGTTGAAAAACTCTGCTGTGAGTTTTCATCCATCAATCCAGATAAACTGGCACATGGCAGGAGTGCAGCTGCCCTGTTCACACTCATTTGGTAACCAGGACATCTACACCAGTTAGAAAGGTGAGCACTTTGTAAGAAAGCTGGGTTGTAGATGTATATGTATTTACCAGCAATCCAGCTTGGAATGCTTTACAAGGAAACATTGAACATTCTTCTTCCTTGCTGAAGCCACAAGTGTACATAAAAATTCAATTAAAGGGCATGAGTAAAGATAACTAGAAAAGCATGGCCAAATATCTGTGCAATAAATGAAATATCCTTCCATATGCAGATACCCATAATAATAAATATAACCCCACATAATAGTTTTATAACCTGACCATACCTCATTTGCAGTATTGTCAAACATGGTGTAGGCATCACTTGTACACAGCACCTCTCTCTGTTTTTGAACTAAATTACCATCAAAACCAGATCCATAGTGACTGAACAGCGACAGCATCTTCATGGGTTTTTTTTTAAACTTGCCTTTTACCGAAGTGATTCGGAATTTCCCCTTGTTATTTTCCACTCCTTTCTCGGGAGAGTCCGTTTTTAATTTCTCACTCAGAATCCATTTGGCGGGGCGGACAGGAGACGAAGCCGGCGCCCGCGTTTGGTGTTAGACGGCATTATAGCCGAGGCTTGGAAAAGCCACGGCTGGCGGAATTACAAGCGGCGCGCGGCCTTGACCCCGGCGGCAGCCTGATGCCAGTTCCATTGAGGAGATATCACTTCTGCGCCGCTAACATGACATCGCCTCATATCGCTCCCATCTGAAATACTTACATCCAGTGTGTCTACAGCCGCACTCAATTTGATAATAATGGAGTGGCGAGTCATCTTAACCGTTTTATTCACGACACTTGCCGGTCCCCAGCTCCTCAATGTGCACCACACCGCTGTATTACAGGCAGAGGGGTTTCATTAACAAATTAATTTAATTAAATTCGAATTAATTGCATTTAGCATGCTGGCTAAATGTGTGTATCAAATCAGCCTGGCATGAAAAAAAAAACAAAATTTAAATATAATCTTCATTTCCATTACAGGTTTTTACTGTATTTATTATTAACCAGCCTAATATTTATTTATTTATTTATTAACCAGACAAGTTGCTGTAGACATACTAACCCACTGCTAATGTAAAATGAGCCAATACATATCTGTAAATGTGATTTATATAATTTTATATAATATCAATTCTAAAAATAAGTAAATAAATGTCATTAGAAACGAATCTGTAAGTAAATGTATCAAATTAGCCTACCTAATTGAACATTAATCCTTCAACCATAAGCAGAATTCTTACAAAATACTGCCAGTTAAAAAATAACACTTTTTTCACCTGTATTCAAATCAACTTTGACTCGTTTGATAGTACATATTGGTTAAGTGCAGAATTTTGATGAACATTCTCATGAATGTGAAACATTTTGTTATTTTACCAGCATCTAAAGAGTCAAGGTATTTCAAATACATATTTTGACCAAGGTCTGTCTGGAATGTAATAAGGTATTTTACAACTTTATTATTGTTCATTAATTGCTTTTTTAAGCGTTCAAATAATATAATTACTCATGAGTGACTAAACAATACACTGACACACATTTTCATACATTTTCATGTTGCATGACATGTCCATTAATGTGGATAAAATTGTTGAATCCATTGAGACAGAGTCCAGAATCCGTTGATATATGTCAATTTCCAACCAGGTTGAAAGCATTGATAATATAAGTGACTGTGCTCAAAGACTTTTATGGAAACATTACTAATTGATAATTTGGCGTTATAATCATGCCGTGCCATCCTCATAGGTTGCACAGGTATATATCTGTTATTGGAGTTATTAGAATATTACATTACATTACATTACAGGCATTTGGCAGACGCTCTTATCCAGAACGACGTACAACAAAGTGTATAACCATAACCAGGAACAAGTAAGACGAAAACCCTAGAGAGAAGTACCAGTCCAAGTGCAGGGAACAACCGCATAGTTCAACTTGGACCCTGAAGGTTAAACTGATTAGCACTAACAAGAACATGATTTGGGACAGATATTTTCAGATAACCCCATATTCACTAACCTTTACCCATTGCACCAGTTTTCTCTACAGGTAAAAATGTCCAAGTACCTTCTCTCCTCCTGGTCAGTTGCTTCCAGCATTCCTCCCCCAGACTGTTGATAACCTCAAGGCCAGGACCAGTCCCATTCCTGGACTCCAAGCCCAAGATCAAACACGTATAAAAACATTCCAAATGAAATGTCTTCATAAAAGCCCGTTCAAATGCTCACCTGTTGTGCAGAAATGAATTCAATAGAATGCTTACATAGAATATTTATTGTAGCTGTTTACATTAAGTACATGCAGTTTCCATTCCCTCTGTGACTGCTTCTCTTGGGGGTTGTTTCTTTAGACAGCAGCTACTTTTACAGTTCTCTTATTTTATTACTGTCTGGATAAAGGGTGAATGTGTACAACTGTCTTGCATTTGTTCATATTTGCTGATATTTTAGTTCATTTCACTACTACTGCTGCTACAATGCAAGTACTACTGCTATTACTGATATTATTATTATTATTAATAATAATAATAATAATAATAATAATAATAATAATAATAATAATGTTTCTGTTTTTTATAAGACAAGGTTTCCCATTGAAGAATAAACAAAGCATCTTATAAGAAAACGCAAAGTTGTCAACGTCAAAATTACATAAATAATATTTTATATCGTTTTTGTCATGCACAAACCTCTTATCTTCAAAACTATTACTTAGATTTTCCATTTACCAATGAGCATTGCGGTTTAATCATTTGGATTTCTGAACCAACTTCATTAGTTCTTGAGCTCTGAAATTATGCCAACACACAGAACTGGATGAGAACTTCTGATGTGCGCTACAACATGAAAAACGGACAAAAGGTTTTGGCATGACGCTGCCGACATGTGACCTACACACCCATTGAAGAGAGTACACCTGTTCTGTATTGGAGCATTGGCTGAGGCTATATGTGCCCAAAGATCCGAGGCACAACACAACACATCCAAAAATGTCTTACTTATTTATGCATGCAATGACCATACCCACTGTGAATAAGATAAACCAGTGTTGGTGTGTCAAAAGAGAGCAACAGGAGTGAATGTGTTTAGAGGTTATTTTTATATGTAAAACATGTTTGGCTGGAATATTGGTGCTTGCCTCACTTGTCAGACTCAGAACCACACAGTACTCAACTTATATGAGCCTAACCAGACTGCTCATAATCGTATGGTACTGTGAGCCTGATCAGGCTGCTCATAACCCCATGGTTATGAGCCTGAACTGGCTGCTCATAACCTCATAACATCATAAGAGTACATGATGTGAAATATGCTGCCCAACTTCTGGGGATGTGATTCGGCTTATAAACCAATGGCCATATACTTCTGATTAATTCAGATCTCTAGTAGGTGGTGTTCCAGCCTGAGGTAGTGATTCAAGCCAACGTAAACACGGACCTACAACATATGAGTGGCTAAATGTTCCTACAACCAAGCAGATTGCCAACCTACACTGATGGCAACCATAACCTACAGTAGGAAAACAAAACATTTAAGCGTAATCATAAAAACTAAAAAAACAAATATAGTTATTATAGTAAAACCCTAATGGAGGTCATTTATACTACTGGTTTTCTTTTCCGCCTCATAGTTTGGCTAATGTATAATAATTGCTTGATTAATGTCAGTGATTGGTCCGAGATCTCACTCACCTGGTGTCCCAGCCAGGTCTAAACCAGTCCCTGCTTAGAGGGGAGGAATGAAAACCAGTGGCACTGCTGGCCTCCATGGCCAGATTTCAGGGTCCCTGAGGGGAAATAATATAGGGGTATGTGTAGATGAACAGAAAGAAGATTTAAAAAATCAAAAGAATAGGACGCATAAAACAGAACTTTCGCTCAATCTGGCTTGGAGCTGTAATTACTGAATCAAAATATCATGTTTTCATTCATAAGTCTCAAAGAATACTGACTTTTTGAATCTATTTTCATTTTAGGTTTATTCTATATTCAAATCTATAATCCAGAATATATTCAAGCTATAATTGACAATAGCCTAACCTTAAACCTACTCATAAACACAGTAAGTAAATCTGTGTATACCAGGTATGGGGTAAATTTTATTTCAATTCTATCAGTTCAGAAAATGAACGAATTGATTGATTTTTAAATATTCATAAAACAATAGTGGAAAATTTTCAATTAATTAATTGAATTCCAGTCCAGTTCCTGAATTGATTGTTTTGAAATTGAATTTGCCTAAACTATGGTGTTGACTTGACACCATGCAAAAAAGCATTTGATCAAACCGGTAAGTTCCTCTTCTTAAGGTGTCATTTGAATTTGAGCAGTCAAAATGTATAACGGATTGGTGCACAATGCAACTTGCACTGAAAAATTAAAATTCATAAAATGTTATTACTTGCTTAGGTTGGTGACGGTAGCAGGGCAGCTTTGAACCAATGGTTGTTGAGGACCCAGAAGACACGCCCACACAGGAAATCCACTTAGCTGCGTGACTTTTGATTTCAGCATTCATGCAGCACTGACCTCAGTTAATCACCGGGGAAGAGTACATTTGCATCTGCGAAACTGAAGTTCCTTCAATTGCAATTACTTCTTAATGATGTTAATATGCATGCTCATCTAAGTATTACAACTTATAGCAATCAGAGCAATAATAATTGCATTTACCTGATAATTAACCTTTGCCTCAGGGGTAATTTGATGTATTAATTAATACACAAGCCAGGGCCATTATCCTAGTCAGAATATGATATACCTAGCAGCCTATATGAAGACATATTTATAAAGATATGACATGGTACACAACTTTGGGATTTTAATATTCCTGTCTCTGATATCAGAGGAAGAAGAACTACTGATAATGGCAAATTTATGATTAATTTTCTGGACATTGGATATAATGAAAATATGTAAAATGTAATTTTTTTGGATACTTGCTTATAGTTTCAATGTGGGTTTGTAATATATGCAAAATGAGGTTATTTGAATGTTTATTATTTCTCCTCTTTATATGTGAAGCTATCACTGACTTTTCTGACGTTTTGCATTTTGTTATCCTGATAATTTCAATCATTTTTATTCATATTATTTTAATGCTTAAAAAAGTACCCATTGATTTAATATTTTCTGTGATATTATTATGATTGTATTTTTAACTCTTTCTTTTAGCTGTATTCTGTGTGTCTGATTAGAACATTTCTGATAGGACATTAATTTACAATAATATTAACTATTTGTGTTGGAACAATGGTGTACAAGACCACAAGTTACATATCATGTATTATTTTTTATAGTGCGCTCCATGTTGTTGGTTTCAATGCCCGGATTTAAAAAAAAAAAAAAAAATTTCAGACAGAATTTACTGTCACGTGAGGTCATAATAGTGACGGCATCCGCCAAAGTAATTTGGTAACAGTTAATTATCTTGTGTGCCTGAGACTTCGGTCCGTGCTTATGGTGAAGGTCCAGTTTTCTGTTTCAAAAAATACATGTATGCATGTGTTGCGCCCAGTCCGCCACATCTATAATTTTACATAATTATATACAGGAGCTGAGAGCATACATAGGCCTATTCATTGTTGTCTGTAACAAGAAAATCAACTTTGTTCGATAAAATTAATGAGACCCATTGATCGTTGAGAGATCAAGAGCACAATACAAATTTGAAGAGTACATACATTTGAATGCAAGTATGCCTGTTAATTTAAGGCTTTCGTATATCGACAGTAGTTTAATGTGGGAATGAATGCGATAGCCTATAGATTGCATCATCTTATCGATTTATTTTGAATAACCGTAGATTTACGAGATGCTATACAAGTTTTCTAAGAACCATGGGTGAATTTACAAATGTAGCCTAGATGCAATCATACAAATAGGCTATCGTAAAACTGATTAATCAATATATCAATCTATGTCCAGTCAACACGATTCTTTTACGGCTTCGTTCAGGCAATAATACACAGATGTGGGCACGCAAAACCATTTTGGTAGTTGAAATCCGTATTAACACAAGTGCCGGTAGCTCGCGTGTTATTGTGCATAACTGATCGAGATTCACGCGATGCCTCACTCTGTTGTTGAGTTTGGAACAACTAATCATTTCCGCACGTGCGCCAGTTCATTATAGTGTATACACTAATCTTATTCTTTTGGAATCCTTTTTTAGATGTTACACAGATTGTTTAATACGTATTAGCTACTAATGGTAACTTTAACAACTATTATTAGTGTTCATTGATTGTACTAAAGGTTTAATTATAAATGTACTTCCATGACTGGGCTAAAGCCTATGAACGGTATTGATGATCAACAGGATACATATTATGTACCCAAAAACTGTAAAGAAAAAACAAAAAGTCTTATCTGTCTCCTCGTCACTAAGGGGAAAAAATATATAGCCTATTCATGCTTTCATTAAGCAAAAAGTCATTACCAAAGACGTTACAATGAAAGGTTATTGTCCTTCGTTAAACGCATGCGTCTAAATGATGAATGCAGGCTTCAGACCCAATCAACAAACAGAAAATCCTTCCGATGAAATCTGGGCAATAGGCTATTGCTTTCGTATCGGACATTGCACACTGCCAACATTTGGATTCTTCAGTCACTTACACAGGTGGAATAGGACGCAGCTAATGCAGACTGTATGCGTTATTGATCATAAGGACCTTTGGCCAATTGCACGGATCCCGTCAATAGTTCAGTTTATAATTATTGTAATTTGTTTTTTCACTGCTGCTATTATTATAGGCAATATTTTTACCATTTCTAGCAAACTATTGAGGCTAGTATTTATCATCAGTGGGGACAGACTGTCAGTTTGCAAGGCCTAGTCTTGTTTGTTGCTATTGTTGTTGCTAATGGTAGGCTACTTTTGTTTTTTCTCTCATATTGGCTGTCCACCCACCGCTGAAACACTCTACTGGCTTCGCTAAATTAGCATGTAATGAACATTGTTATTGGACAAGGGACAAAACAATGCTGAATGTTTTTTCCCTAATTAATTAGAAACTGTCATCTTGTGCTGACAGAGCCACTATGTTGCATGAATCCCCAACCACTGTACAAAATAGCATCCTCTGCTGGCGTGTTCACTAGCCTGGCGTAACTTCTGTGCGATAGGACAATGCCAGGCTCGGTCAGAATCGTCACCTCTAGAGAGATAAGGCCGTGTGACGATTTCAAACATCTCGTGCTAGTTATTAGATACGCGGAGACAATCTCATTCTCTTCAGTAGTCCCGGCACCGGCAGGAGAAAGCCAAGAGGAAGAAGGAGGGTGGGGTGGGAGATTCGCGAGATTGAAGTCATAAAAGAACAAGAGGTTCAGCTCTTTAGAAGACAAAAGTGTCAAAAAACGAAAGGCATTTGTTTGGAGTTCAACTAATCGCTTAAAATTTTGGAATTGGACCCTTTTGTGAGGGCACTACGTAGACCGACCGATAGAAATAGAGCCATTTCACATCGATAGCCTATTACAGTAGATTTGTTTTGAAAGTATGGTGCATAGGCCAGTCAGCAGTCGTATCATTAAACCATTTTTGTTGTTTGAATTAATAACCGCTTTCCCCATTTGTGTCGCAAGCATCGTTCAAAATGGTCACTTCATAGTCAGACAATGTAAAACTGTAAAATTCAAAATGTAGAAATTGTTCGTTTATGAATGTTTCTTGTTGGTTGTCGATACCGTCTTAAGTAGCCTAGGCCATGCTATGTTTCAAACGAGAACTGCAGCAGACTGGAAATGTCCCAACTGAAATATGAGGACTAAAAATGTTAAATTTAGGATTGTGAGCTAATGTTATCAACAGGGTGAGTTTGATGCGGACGGATAAATGTTTAACTGTGATGTTACCGCATGCTTTACCAGAACGAGAATAGGCTAGGCTCACTTGCAAAAATAATTCATTTTAATAACTGGTATGTAATTAATCAGTATGATGACATGATGGCGTAACAGGTGTTCTTTGTTAGAGTAAATGCCTTTATAACATCCCGGATTATAGCATAGCCTATATCGCAGGCTATTGCAATTTCGGGCCACAATTTTCAAGAGCCACTGTCTGACAAATACATTTACCTATCTGTTCAAATGGAAACGTTAGTCAAATGACATGATTTTAAAACGCTATGACAATTTAAAGCACAACTGAGAAGCACAATGCAATGCACAAACACGATGTGAAATATCAACTGTTAAATAATAACCTATAATAGCCTTTTATTCAATATATAAATTTGTTAGCGATAGAGAGATAACATTTTCAAATAATAGTTTTGAAATTCAACTAAGCCTGTATTCATTCTGTTCTCATTTTTAAATAAATTACCGGATTGTGAGAATAGTGGGTGCGCTATACTATCGGCCTACACTTTAAATGATTCTCAAATGAGATGATTTCTGACTGCTGATGCATTCCAAAAGTACTGGGCGACTATTGCATCTTTTAAATTCACATCTGATAAATTAAATATTTACTAGTTGAGTGCGGGACGGTTGAGCGATTTCCAATTTTGAAAGAACACGCTGATGTAATCATGCGAATCTGTAGACACTGTGAAGTGAATTTCTATGTTCCTCGCAGTATAAATTTATTATGAGCTTTTCAGAACATATTTTATCTACGACCTTTGAAACGTTCCCTAGCAGCCTGTTTCGTTACCAGAGCACGTGAGTGATTCTTTCGAACCTCGGAAACTATTCGGCATCTATTCATATTGCTATTGCTAAGAACATCCAATATTTGATTACAGTGGCGATGCAAGGGATTTGTGACAACTCCACGAGTATTTCGTGGAGAAACGTGAAGCACAATTGTAAGACATGATTCGAAATATATACATCTGATATGCACGCATTCGTGCACTGTTAAAATGAGGAATTGTTATTATTACTACCATTATTATTATTATTATTATTAGGCTATTATTATTATTATTGTAGTTGAGGTTATTGCTCGTCTACTAGTTGGTTTATATGCATTCAAATTAAATAATAGGTTGTTACAATTGAGTTAATAATGGTAGCAGGCTGATTTTGAATGTGTCGAAATAACAAGAAACAAACAAAAACTGAAAATAGAGATCATGAAAAATAACATCCCACACATTTCAGTCGATTTCAACATATTTAACGTTACAAAACCGTTCACAAAAACGGTCTACTAATTTAACCGGAAATAGACGAACTAAACGTCACGATTGCCATTTATATTGCTGTCTGTTAAATGCTTGCTTGCTTACTAAATTTGCATAGCCTAGATTATACATTTTTGAATCTTATTCATTTAGGCTACTGGTCAAAATATTCAACTGTGAATTAATCATTAAATGGACAAGCGTACCTATGTGTAATTGATGAAAATTATTTATTTTGCATACACTGAATTGATGTGTTTCAACAACCAGAGTAGCAAGGATATTATCACTTTTTTATTAAATAAAAGTGCAATACATATGAACCTGCAATACACTCTGTTGCGAGATTCAAACACTGTTACAAACTTAAACATTATATAAATTAAGTAAATTGTGAAAAATGTCCAAAAAAAAGTTCAAACATCTTAACATTGGGGAGACAAACACTCTATGCATTATATTACAAATATACTTTAATCGAGAAAAAAAAACAGCTGTTTACCTATTATATACATGTGAAATAAATGGCTCGTTTAGCTTTATTGTGTTAATGTGTCAATTGAAATTCAGAAGTTTTTCAGTGAAAGCCGTCAGTTGTAGGCCTATTTTGCATTTTCATCGGTAAACGTTATAAATGCATTATTTGTCGGGGGAAGCAGAGTTAGAAACAAAAAGCTCGGCAAGTTCTTATAACGGAAACGTAGAAGCAGCCGGAGTTAAAAGTTCACGACAGGCTACAACATAATTTGCAAGTTTGAAAATAAAGAGAAGGGACAAATAGACTGCAATAGCCTACCTGTTGTCATTGCAATTCAGAGCCGAAAACATGTTAACCGAGACTGAGACTCGGAGTGGTTGCTTTCTATACAAAAAGTATTTTACACATAAATATTCACAGTAATATAATTTCTATTTAGTAACTCACGCTTCTATTTACAAGTAAGTACCCTCGTAGTAATGTGGAAATGTTTATAAATTTCAGTGTCAGCTTTTGGGTCGCTGCTCCAAACCAGTAAAAATAGAGCCCGTCGTCCTGAACTGGCGCGCGTCCTTCCTTCTCGTGCAAGTCAAACTTAATTTAAAAACTGTCGACGAAAATAGGCCACTGCTATAAAGCAGTTCAGTGCTGGGTTTCACTTAAAAATTTCATTTCGGCATTTGTCTTCTTGTTTCTATGAACTTTCGTTTTCTGATGTGTGGATGTGGAGAGAAGAGTTTGGTTTATGTTTCTTTAACAACTGTGTTATTTTCTCGTCGTCCGAGTTTGGGTCCAACGGCTTGTTATAATCGTCGTCGTCGTCTTCATTTTCTGAAGCCCCCTTCAGCCGCTCAGTCTCCGAATCCTGCTTTTTCTTTGCTGAAGCCATCTCGGCCGCGTGCCTTTTCCGCCATTTCGTTCTTCTGTTTTGAAACCAAACCTGAAAGAGCGAAAAACGTGTGACCTTTTTAAAAGGTTAAAAAATAACTACAAAATGGTAACGCCTACTTTAATTATTCACGTCACATGCCAAGTAACAATAACACAGCACGTCTAGCACAGTAGCTATAAAAAGCGAAGAGGCCTATATTCGCAATTGAAGAGAAATAAAAAAAAACAGCAATATCATTTCATAAGAAAATGTTCTAGGTTGATGTTTAACCAAAAACACTGCAATATGCAATTCTGTATTTTTTAAAATGTTGGAACTAGGCCCATAATTAAATTAAATGAAAACTATTATTAATTAAATAAAAATGATAATATATGCACACACAATAAACAGTGGATAGGCCATCTATTAAGGTGTCATTTTGGAAAACTCAATTAAATATATGCATGTGCCATTGTTCGGTTCAAACGATGGTTGAGGTGGTGACAATTAAAGCATATGGCATGGCCTCGAATAATTTAGGCCTACAATCTCCATATTCAATCTATTATTGACAGATAAAAATAATATACAATTAGGCTATGGAAAATTCGGCAATTTTCAAGTTAAGATAAAACCACATAAAGGCGTGTCTTTCGTAAGGCTGTACACTGATAAACTATGTTACATTTGCTGCATTAGGCTTTAAATAATGTAAATGTTCCACAAAAGCACTTAAAATCCATTATGCACCGCTTGTATTAATCGGATAATATTACTGTGTCGTTATTGCATAATGATATATAGCCTACCATATTCTTAGTTTTGTATTGTACAGTCAACATTTCAAATGAGTAAAAGGTTAATCACTAATTTAATAGGTAAATAGAGATAAGGACCGAAATGCGTGAATTAAATAGTTTAGCCCAAATTGCCTTGTAGTTCAAAGCGGAAGCACCAACGCAAAAAAACCGAAAACAAACAAACAAAAAACAAAAAGCAAATATACGATATAATGATATAACAAATAAAGAAGAATGGGCTAGACTATACCTCGTTATTCTTTGCAGAAACATTCCAAAATCTGTTCGATGTGGCAAGTGGGTTCCAAGCGGATTTTGTGTTTAATCTCAGTAATGTGTGATCTTTATTCTCTTATCTAATGTTTGACAAGATAATCTCACCTTCACTTGGCTTTCTGTCATCCCCAACGAGTAGGCCAGTCGCGCTCTCTCGGGTCCCGCTAAATATTTCGTCTGTTCAAACGTCTTTTCCAGGGCAAAAATCTGCTGTCCGGAAAACGTGGGTCTTGTATGTTTCCTCTTTCCATCTTTGTCGAGCAAAACCGAGTTCTGGTCTGTGAAGAAGGCAACTTTTTATTAACATTTTCAACCCAAGATTTAATGATCACAAGTTGTTTGCAATGTAAGATTAACATTCAATGTTATCCGCAGTTCAGGGGAACATGAGACAACCTGTCGAGAATGCATTACATTTTCAGGTTATTTTACATTGTATTACAAGTATTATTATTTTTTTTTTTTAGTTTATATAAGCTACATGTTATATTATTTGCACACAAGTCACCTAATGACGATTGTTCTCCATAAATCACATTGCTAAGCAGAGCTCGTCCATTTATCCGTCAATAGCCTACCAGACTTTAACATTCAGGACATTTTCCCAAGTTTTCGTGCAAGTATAGAGGACTGGGCTAAATGCCTTGCATAGGCCTAATGATGGAATATTACAATAGCATTGGCGGAATGAGCGATCTCAGTTGTCTATGAATACGAGTTGATACGAGTTTATAAAAAAAGTATTCGATGCAAATGCTGGGTTTACGCGTCAACAAGCAAGTAGAAATATGCTCATGTAAATGGGGAAAAACTTACGGGGCGAGCAAGCGAATCTGGCGTCTCTCCAATGTGGGCTTTGCATGACTCCGGGCCAAAATATAGGGGTCCTGCCTGGGAGGTCCGTCAGTGGCTTGGGGTAGCGAGCCACTGCCACGGCCGCCGCGGCACTGGGGCTGAAATACAGGCCGGGAGGAGGCGGAGGGCTCAAGCTACTGAAGCGGGGCAGTCCTGTCAAGATTCCAGCAGAGGAGGACGCAGCCACGGCCGCCGCTGCCCCCGCGGCGACGACTGAAGGACGGTTTAGAATATCGTTTATTCCGTGAGGGGTGGCGATTGCGCACTGGTGGTGCGATGCGAGAGAAGATAGTCCGGCCGACGGTTTTATCCCCGGGGAAGATACGGGGATCCCACCAGGATTTGGGGAGGTCGCAGACGGGGAGGTAGACGAAGCGGGTCCGCCGGAGGACAAGGGATACGCTGGGTACAGTGGGGTCTTCATTTCGGTCATGCTGTGCAGAGCAGCTAAAGGCGGAGTACTGAGGAGGAATGCGCTCTGACGGGACCCGTCCATCTGCCCCACCGCTAACATAACCGGTAAAAATGAAGATCGAAACTGTCTTAAAAATAATCCGTAACGCTAACCACTCACTAATAATTCAATTGTTGACTAAATCTTTTTAATCGACTGTTATTTCCAGATGAAATTGTCAGGAAAATAACTTCTATATTAGAAATATCAAATTGAACGCATGTCCCTAAACGCTCCAGAGTTTGGTTTAAAAGAAAGAAAAGTCAAGAGTTAATTTCTCACAGCACCGTCATAATAAGATACTCGTATTTTCCTTCTCTACTAAGCTCCAAATGTATTAACAACCAAGGTTTATACCCATCTCTATAGGCAAATAATTCCAATCTCTTCCTTTCTTCAACCTTGTATATCTTGAGAAAGCATAGCGTACTAGTAAACTGGATTTCCGATGTCTTCAGTTGATATTACTGAATGGTTCAAAGCTGCGGACGGTATTGTTTAACGCTTAAATCTATAAATAAAAAAAGCACTCTTTCTTGACGAAGCACATGAAGCGCCGCGAGATAATAAAACATTTTCATCACTTTCTACTGTCTTTTGCTGCAGAAGTCAAAACTTTGAGAATGTCACTCAGAAAGTGGAGGAGGTGTTTCTGTTTCTATTGGGTAAACACCGTTATGACGTCAACAGCGTGCCAGCTGCAAGCGCCAACTGAATTTAGGAGTGTGTTCTTATTGGCTCTCCATCAGTGCTTTAATTTGCACATTAAAAGAGTTGCCTTTCGACCGGCTATTAAATACAAAAAAGTACAAAATCAATCGAGTCAATTTGAGATCTATTTTTTTAAGCAAAGGAACATCTGCAAGTGTTTCTCAAGTGAAAAAAAACCACATAGAATTTTCCCATTCATTTAGCTTCACTAGCAATTAATTCCAGGGCGCTATTCCGCGAAATCCGTAAACCCATAGTCAAGACAGGTCATGAACTTATTGTCCATTGAACGAGTGCAAATAATGACGTCTTCGATTATGATCCGGAGGAAGGGATACTCTCCGAAAAAAGTGGTTCTATAAAACAACTATTTGCTAACAATGAAGGAGCGGGTTATATGACAGTTGATAACCGAATATAGGCTAAAGCAATGCTTGTGTATTTTCATTGTATTTTTTCACATAAATGTCTTTAATATTAAGTCGACTATTTAAATTAAGCTATAACAATGGAATTCGCCGGTTTTGCTAAACACGTTTATAAAAAATTGCTTCAGCGTTATGTTACTCGTTCACTCTTTCATGTAATTTCCATCGGATGATTTTAAGAGCTGTTTGCCGTTAGTATCGTTTGCCTTATTAAAGTAGATTCATGCGTTTTCTCCTTTAGCCTACATTTAATTAATTTAAGTATTTTGCATTATTAAGCCCTATCATTTGAGGTTAAATGTTTCGTCAATAAAACGCCGTATTTGTTTTCTTCATATGATAATCTAATACGATTTTGGTTTGTCTTGCGCATGCTTTTACGTATAACGTGGATTTTGGTCAATGTGTTTGTAACGTTGCGACCCATATTTTCTGGATATAAACTACTTCAGACGTAGCCTGGTTTTAACTATTTGTTCTGCATATATATGACAGCAACACATATTGTTTATTTATTTATATAGTATTTTAATACATAAATAAACTACGTGAGTAAAAACGACTATCCCTATTTTATTATATATTATAGATAAAATTAAAGCTTTAATTCAGGAAAACTGGTATGTTGAACAAGGGTGCAGCTTCATAAATCTAAACAAATATCAGATATAAAATACAAATATCAGAGCGCTGCTATATTTTTGGAAGGATATGTTGAAATAACACTTAGTCTACATTACATTTACATTGTCGGCAAAGATTATTTTGGCATGTAGGCTAATTGTACCACTGATATTATCCTGTTACGCTTTTTTTTTTTTTATGGGGCTGTTTGGTTTGTAAAATCAAGATTCCAATGATTCAACATTTATTTATAATTTATGCTTTCATGTTTGGGGGGCAGTTTTCAGGTCATTTCACTGGGCAATTCCTTTAATATTTCTGCTTTAATATTGAATCTTACAAAATAGTGTTGACAAGTTCCCTCTGGAAAATGAAATAATATTTCACTTCTGTTACCTCCAACATAGCTATTAGCCTATACTACAAAAGTACTACTGGTGCAGTACTACTACTTTAAAGAAGAAGATGAAAGATAGGTGGGAGTGGAGTCGGTACTGTGATCATTTAACTATGGTTAATGATTTGTATAGCTTCGTACGAAAGAATGGTGCTTTGTGGTTCTGTATTGTCCACTGACACCACCTTGTGGGAAATAACAGAAGTAGCAAGCAACTCTTCATTTGTTAAAAAGACTGGTTTGGGTGGGAACCCCCAGTTTACCGTTATTTACTGCCATAGACAACACCCTCAGTCCGTGTGCAGTCCACGGGGCTCTTGAGAGTTTTCAAGAGAGGCACCGAGGGCCACTTGTTTTGCCTAACACAAGATTATAAAATGTGAATATATTGCTTTATAAACACCGAATATACGTGTGTTGTGGTACATAAGGACAGTGTTTATGAAAAATGGCTGTTGGGTAGTTACAGCGGAACGGAAGGTCAGTTTTCTAACCGTATTAGCACTTCACAGGTTTCCATTCCAACGGATACCCAATGAGTTATGAGTTTCATGTAAATATACAGACATTTTTAATTCTCATCACACTTTGATTTTGATGTTTGGATTAGTTTTCTCGGCCTATAAAGAAACGATGCACTGCATCTGCCAACCGTCTTGCTTTATCTGAGCCGTGAAAAATTAAAATTGTGAAGGTGGGAGGTTGGGTTCCAGCTGTCTAAAACAATACATGGAGTTTTTCTTTTTTTTTTTTGGTTGGGACTGAAGCTGCCGTAGAAATGCTAATTCCACTCAATAACTTTGTGGCGCCCCACTAACATAATAGCAGAAACTTTTTACCACTATGGGTCAAAATGGCAGCAAAGCAAACAAATGTCTGTTCAGATTTGATTATTTTTCTTTAATAAAAATGAGGATAATTTTGTACAGATAATAGCTGAAATTTCTGAGACCCTGAAAGGTCATTTCCAAGGGATATTCCACTTTCCTTCACCTCAGAATAGCATTCCAGAATTATATGCTTAATAATGCTTGGTTTTGGACACTGTGGACATATTGTGTATGTTCTGTAGTAGAGACAGAAACTCGGGGGGTTTTCAAGACCAGCTTGGATACAGTGTTAGATAATAGTCTAAGTAATCAGAGCACTAGGTACAATTTATTTAGGAAAATGGGCAGCATTGCTGGGCCAAATGGCCTGTTCTCCTCATTATATTATGTTCTGTGAAACACAAGAGAATTAGCTCATTGAACAGCGTTTTTCATTATAATAACTTGGGCATTGGAGACACCAAGTGGGAACATAGGGGTATAACACCTGAATATGGAGTGAACAATGACTGGACATGGAGCTCCCTGGGCTTCCTGTTAGACAAACTGTTGTAGCCCCAAGACACACAGTATCAGCTTACAGTTCATCAACTTACACACACACACACACACACACAAAAATGGTTTAAAATAATTTCACCTACAGGTATTTTCTTACTATTAACACAGGAGTATGCTCATCTCTGATGAGCTCACGATTAACAGATGAAGAGTTCAGTTCAAACCACTTCTTAACACTTAGGAGGATGACATCACTAACACACCTCACATATTTCACTCTACTGTTATCATTGTAACGTCATTAGCCCAGGGCTGCCCAACCTTGTTCCCAGAGATCTAATGTCATGTAGGTTTTCACTCCAACCCTAATAAAGCACACCCCATTCAACAGCTAGACATCTTGTTGTGCTACTGATTAATAGAATCAGATGTGCCAAATTAGGGTTGGAATGAAAAGAGTATGGACAGAAGCACA
The DNA here is from genome assembly GCF_013347855.1 of Anguilla anguilla. Classification (NCBI taxonomy): domain Eukaryota; kingdom Metazoa; phylum Chordata; class Actinopteri; order Anguilliformes; family Anguillidae; genus Anguilla; species Anguilla anguilla. The sequence continues at coordinate 35,650,628 of NC_049214.1, read as the reverse complement.
AAAAGTGAGCATCATTTGCAGATTAAATGTAAAATGGTAGGGGGGCAGTGTGTCACAGTGCATAGGGTGGCTGGCATCCAGTCATTTACTGAACACCCCCCAAACCCATACCCACCCTTCTGGGGTGGCAGCTCAATCACTTGCCATGGCAACTTCTGAGCAGTGATCCCTTGTCTACTTGTTGTCCTCTATGCTTTCTCTCTGCTTGAATAAAGCCAAAAATATGGATGAAGGGCAGACCGTCTGCGCTCTTCAAAAAATACAATACTAAAATACTTCAGAGTTTATAAAGCTGACCAGCACTGCTCATCCTCAAGACAGATTATTTTCCATTATATTAGTCCATGGATATATTCATTCATTCATTAGCCTTAAAAGCATTTTAAACAATCAACATGGTGCAAATTCAATTTGATGCACATCAAGAGCTTGGTGACCTTCCAAATGACCAAGTTGTCCCTTTCACCCTAATTATATACCTCTGCAAAGCCAATCGGCAAAACATCACTCCATTTCAAGTGACTGAAATAGAGAGTTCTAGAAGCATAATGAAAATATCCATTGAAAACACTACAGAAGCCTCCTGCAAGCCAAGTAATGGAGCTCCCGGTAATGACCTTGTGATCAGGGACGTCATTAAAAACCAGACAGGAGGCGTGTTCTGTCCTTGAGCAAGTTGCTGATACCTTGTCCTAGTTCCCTGTCAGTCAAGCTAACAGCGGAAAGCACTTGTAAATTCATCCCAGTCGACACATCACTGTTCAAACCTCAAGTTAAGCCAAAATCATTTTTTAAATAATAGTGTGTAAACCTGCATGAATATTTGAGGAGCTAAATTGTTTATGATTTGTAGTATTATTCAGGTAGTCACATAGTAAAACTTGCACGCAGTAACAGGGTTGTGTGGTCTTTACCGTTTACACATTTTTTTAAAAATCCAGTATTAGTCATTCAGCTACACTGTAACACACGGAGCCACTTTTGTTCACTTCCGGGATTCCTCCGCACTAATCATCACCATTTCTCCAGCAGCTCTGACGACATAGTGTGTGAAATAGTCACCGGCTGCTAAGACTGTAGACCACACCCTTCAATTTCACAGCTTCCTGTGTGGGTCATAGATGTGATTATTCCCTTATCCGGGAGTACCGATTTCTTACCTTGAATATCTCAACCAGTGACAGAGGACCTGGATAAGTCTTAAGCATAAACACACAAAGAGCTTTGGTACTGACAGCTAGTAACAGGAGAGAATGTTCAGCAGCAAAGCCAAATACTAGTACCCCACAGGGTACTGACAATCAGTGTTTCCTGATTACTCAGGAAAAATCAGGAAAATTAACAGCCTAGGTAGGCACTGGTGTTAACACCATCTCACAAGCACACGCATACACTTGTTAGCACACGTGCTCACACAAACATTTCTTTAGTATCAATGTGAAAAGCTTCCTTTGGATCAGAGATGCAGAATTTGAATAAGTCCATTAAAAAGCCCAGTGATGAGACCCCTGAGAATCTTCCAATCAACTGTCACCTCACTGCCAGCTGAGAACCTTCCAATCAACAATAGCCTCACTGCCAGCAATGAGAAACCTCCAATCAACCATCACCTCACTGCCAGCAATGAGATCCTTCCAATCAAACATCAGCGCCAGCTATGAGATCCTTCCAATCAACCATCACCTCTCTGCCAATTGAGAACCTTCCAATTTACCCCCACCTCAGTGCCAGCTACGAACACACTCCAATCGACCTTCAACTCTCGGCCAGCTATGAGATCCTTCCAATCAGCATGTCACTGCCGGCTATGAGATCCAGCCAATCACTAGACACAAAATTACATAACACCATTTTCTCATTTACCACTCAGTGTGAACAGTGTTAATTAACCTCATGTTTTCTCCATTCAAATTGGACTGTCAACAACACAAATATGTTCAAAAGAATAGACTGGGAACACTTAAGCAAGAGTGTGGTGGGGGGCACAGACTAGGTTGGATAGGTCACAATCCCTGTGGACGGGGCTTCAATCTCAGCCATGGCACCAAGGCTACCGTCCCATTCTGTCACTCCCGTCTTACCAGCCTTTTTAAAAAGTTTCAATACAGCAGGAAGAGGAAGAACAAGCACAGAACCGCCCAGACCCAGGGCGCAACTCACTTCCGCAGACACATTTTCGCTGGCACCACCTGCGCATGCGTCCTACTAAACGAAGCACCACCTGCGCATGCGTCCGACTAAACGAAGCACCACCTGCGCATGCGTCCTACTAAACGAAGCACCACCTGCGCATGCGTCCGACTAAACGAAGCACCACCTGCGCATGCGTCCGTCTGAACGTGCGTGAGCGAGCGACCACAATTCGCCACGCATAGCCCATGGCAGCAGTCCTGCCTGCACGCCATGGGAAAAATACATCTTAACAAAATAATAGTAAAGTACAAAGCAAGAATTTGGCGCTCAAAAATATTAGATGCTACAGCAAATAACTGCATTAACTAGAGCAATATTTTGCTTACTACACATGGGTGGAACAGGAATGAGTGCTTTCAGCTTAACGTAAATCTGAGGTTTGACCAGATAAAATTATAGCACTCAAAACAGGTCAGCGCTTACTTGATTAGCTTCTTTTTGCCAAACACTGCGCAAATACGTCTGATAAGCAGCAGCATTCAGGATCTGAGCTCATAATGGCCTACATACCCGTATACATGGCATCATCCACCTACCACATGCAGTTAGATGTTACAGAACATTCCAGAAACCAGCAATTTCACATTTAAAATTTTCAATTAACTTAATTATTCTGAGACTGCTCAACTTAAAGTAGTGGGTGACGGGGGAATGCAGCCAAAAATAGCACTCACCTTAGAGGCTGCTGTGTATCGTTTGCCTGGGAACTTATTGACTGTAATGAGTGGATCTCCAGGGTATAACATAAATGCTAAATGTGCTGTTCCTGTTCACTCTACTGCACTACTTGTGCCTCCTGAGCTAGACAGGCTAGTAAACTGTGGCTCTTCAACTAACTGAAGCCCAAGGCATGTAATGCCATACAACTAGAAATATTAAACATTTGCAATTCATTGAATTCAAACTGAAATGCAACCAAAATGTAGAGTACATTGTAAGGGTGAGAACGATAACCTAACGTGTTAGATATGGAAACTTCATCTATGTAATAAACTTGCTACCCACGCAAGTTTACCTGCCAGAAGTGGCACCTGTTAAGTACTGGTTCTTTAAACTCTCGCCAACTAAGAAACGCAACACAGATTATTAATCCTCCTCTGCTTACCAATCAACATGCTCCAATCAATATCGGTCAGGTTTTCATAGCAGCGGACACCCAGTGTAATACTGGACGCGACCTAGTATAGACTCCTAGCAATATACACTTCCCACAGGCACCCTCAGAAAGATTCTAGTGGATAAAAATAATCACTACACACAGTTCACTAGCATCCACCTTATCGAGTCACCTCTTAATTCTGCCCAACAAATACAATGACAACTGATCATCCAGACTCAGCTTCCAGAAAGGAACTGACAGAAAAATGACATGGCAATATTTTTGGTACATAACAGTAAGCATTCAGAGTATGAAATGTGTACTTCCATGCACAATGCTCCTGAGAATAGGATAAATGGCTCCTAACGTGCTGGGAACAGCTTGCCGTTTAATAGAAACCATACACATACATCAGCATTTATATTCCGTTACAGAATTCCAAAAGCAATTGTCTGTGTGTGGGTTCTGGTCCTCAGTAAAACTCATAATGTCAATACAATGTTTTCTAATATTGAGAAAGTGGCTTATGCAGCCATTTCCTTTTCCCTTACTTCAAGCTGCCATACTAAATAGTGATGTCTGAGACCTTTGTGAAATGCTTGATGAGAATTGTATTGCAATGCCAAATCAGAACACAGGTTTTGACAAGCACGTTAGAATTTATAAAAAGGTACACTTTATAACTTTAGGTTACTACCACAATAAAAGGTTACACATGGACAGAACCATTCAGGTGAATTCACTGTACCATGATCAGATCCTCAGACTAGCGCTAGACCGGCTCCAGTGGTCAGTTTGCCACAGGTGTAATTTGAAATCATGCAGCCGAGTCATTCTAGTGTGGAAGGAACTGGGTGTTTATTGTCTGTACATTTTACTCCCGAGCCATGAGCTTCTGTTTCTTCAGCTTCTTCTGAGAAACCTGCGGGTACAGAAGTCTCAGTTAGAACAATATTCACTGCACCCTGTACTGCCCAATTTACAGTTTAGATGCAAATCTTTCCAGAAAATTAGAAATACAAATGTAAATTTTAGACATTTCAAATACAATTTCATAGCATCTCATATTGGAACAGTACATTTGAACATTAGAATGGTGTGAATGAACACAAACACAGCAGCTGACAAACAAAAACACAGGAATAGTGCCATGGACTACATGTTTCTCAGTGATAGAGGTACACTAGGAAATACGGCGCACTCCACAGGAACCACAATAAGCCTGAAGAGTTCTGGTTGCTCAGATCGTGTTAAGTCTTTTCATGGGAAATCCAAAGGTGTCCTAAGTAGTCATCATTGCAACCAAAAGCTTGATGGAGTTAAGACGCACCTTAGCACAAAAAGCAAACCCTCATTCATTTCAACTGAATGACAGGCCAAAAGAAACTTAAAGCAAGAGTGAGATTTTCCTTATTAATACAAAAATACAGATTTTAAGAACATGCGTCTCCAGGGCCACTAGCATTTCTCTTTCCTGAATATTCTCTCGCGAGTCAGTTGCCAGGGTTCAAAAGCTTTTTGTGTGTGCCAACGACTCCGTCTCAGGTCGAAACCCATATTCCCCGAGTTAAACCGCACTCCCACAGGTTAAATCAGAGGCGCTGTTCGGGACGCACCTTTTTCTTCTGCGCCACCTCCTCCTCGGGCTTGGGGACGATCTGCTCCTTCTCGGTGAGGATCATCTCGATGTGGCAGGGGGAGCTCATGTAGGGGTTGATGCGGCCGTGGGCGCGGTACGTGCGCCGGCGCATTTTGGGGGCCTTGTTCACCTGGATGTGCTCGATCACCAGGGAGTCCACGTCCAGGCCCTGTGAGAGAAAGCAGACACGCGCTTACTGCGACCTGCAGCTTCACTGGACAGCAGACTGCTGCGATGGGGAGGGATCTCAAATTTTACCCAGGGGGAGCGAGTTTCATTCTCAAGTGAAACAGACACACAAGCTGTTTGAGAACAGTACTTGACCGGAATTGCTTCAGTAAACACAGCTGTGCAAATGTTAAAACTAAGCTTGGAAAGGCACACTGGATAAGCGTGTGCTGTAAATGGCTAAATGTTTGCCAGGATAAGTTACTACAGCACACACGGTGCACATAATTAGAAAGCCAGTTTACACTTGGCCAAGCAGGGCGTAGACAAAATCTCAATGGTTGCTCAGATCGTGTTAAGTCTTTTCATGGGTTATCCAAAGGTGTCCTAAGTAGTCATCATTGCAACCACTGATCTACAACACGCACCACAGGCTGGATCATCCCCCAGGTTAACTGGCTCAAAACCCCCCTCTAACTCAGCCGATGCATGGCAATCATTTTAGCAGGCAATGGGCATCAGAAATTAAACACACCCACCCCGACCGTAAAAAGACGGAGATGAAAGGCGCTATATAGGCCGTTAAAATGCGACATCGCACCTTGAGCTCGGCGTTGCTCTCTGCGTTCTTCAGCATGTGGAGCAGGAACTCTGCGCTCTTCTTGGGCCAGCGCCCCTGTGTCCAGTCCCACTGCTTGGCCTGAGGGGGAAACATGGCAACAATTACTGCGCTTTCCACATGAACCGGGACACCTAGAAATCAAACTCAAACTTTAAGGAATAACCAGCCTGATTTTAAAAGGGCCTCTGACAAAAGCCTTATTCAAAATCTTCTATTTAAAAAAAACAAAAAAAAACACTTGCTTTCAACCCTCTTTATATTTTACCTGCAATACAATTCCATACATGTTTTTTTATTTTGGTTATTTTATTTTACACTCCTAAAGCACTACATGCACCATGCAAGACAATGACTTATGCAAATCACTATGAACACTTACTGGTTGGTTACAGTTGCTCAGATACATAACAGTTCTTTTCATGGTTTATTCCAAAGGTGTCCTAAGATCGTCATCACCGCAACTGACCAATCCAGAGCCATTTAAAGGATGGGTTCAGCAAAGAAAACGCAGCCTTGGATGTCCCCGTCTCGATAGGCGCGCATCACCACACACCTCGGAGGCTCCCACACTTAAACCAGTCGGCTCACCTGGGCACACCTGCCGACTCCACCGTTGTAGCGCCGGAAGGGGACACACTGGCGCTTCACCACCACGTCCTTCAGGTACTTTGTGGCCTTGCGGATGTGCATGCCTTTGATGGCCTGGGCGGTCTCACGGGTGTTCTACAGACACAGTTTAAAACGCTCCGCATCAGGGCTTCTCAAACGCTGTCCCGCTACCCTGCCTCGCCCCATGGGCATGCTGGTTCACATGCCAACCACGACTCAACTGTAAGAATCTGTTGTGAAATTGTTCCTAATTAAATCCTGTTGGAAGGATGATTTATCCTTACAGAGAAGTACCAGAAATGGCTGCACATACCATTCAGTATAAATGTCTCATTCACACCACAGCACTTGATCAGTTCCAACGCTTTCCATTACTTTCTGTAACGCACTGTGGCAAATCACTACTTCAGAAAGATGCATTTTCAATTGATTCAGTTCTACAGTGACAGGTTAAATCAGTGCAAATCTAACTAGTGAACGCAAAGACACCTGGGTCACTGAAACAAATTCTGAAAAATTAGTTTCATAACTAAGCAAAAGCACATTGAGTCAAATGAGCAGTCTACAGTCAATGGAGAAATAATTCAAGAATTTTACTAAGTTTACAAACACAAACTGCTTAAGTCATAACAAAAGGCAGCGTACATAGGGGTCCCTAAGACAATGTCTGAAAACTCCTGCTATACATTAGGGCAACAACCCTCCCCCCCCCCCCCCCCCCCCCCCCCAAAAAAAATAAGTACATGGTAGAAGATGCTCAGAACACAAGTTTGTTATTGTCATATTTCAATCCAAAGGTCTCCTAAGTTGGTCATCATTGCAAACCTTACCATGTAGTTTCCAAGCTAAATATAGGCTGTTTTCAGGTACCAGGTAATTACAACTAGTAGTTTACTAAAGACCAACACGTGGTCTGTATCGGTTTAGCCTAAATAATTCAAAGATTATTGATTGGGATTCCGTGAAGCACCGATCATGTAGGCGACTTTCAGTAAGCGCTGGTGTTAAAAACGTATCTTAATAGGTAGCCAATGTTACGTAGCTACCTAGCTAGCCAAATTTACGACCATCAATACTAGTTATGCCATACAAGCCATTTTTTCCCCCAACATACATAAACAAGTGAAATCGGAATGACAAGCTGGAGAACTCGTTACACTAAACGTGCTAGAGCGTTACCTTGAAATGCACCCGGAGATTTGAGCCCCTGGACTTGCATGCTGTATGGGAGAGAGATCAGTCAAACAGGGCAGCTAAGTTAACTCAAATCCAACATCAAATCGATAGCTACAACATCCATACGGGTAACGCTTAGAATATTTACTCACACTTGGTCGGGTTCTCGGGGTCGAGCGAGTAGCGGACCATTTTGAGAAGTCTGCAATGAGACGAAGCAGATTAGTAAGCAAGTCTGCAAACAGCCATTTTTTACCTATTCAGACAGTTGTAAATGAGCAACCTTTTGAGTAAAAAAAAAAAAAACCGGCCACACTAACCACAGCGAAAATAACTTATGTACTAACGTTGGCATCGAAAACTAGAGGTCCGCTGCCATTTTAGATGAGAACGCAAAGCATTGAAGTATGTATGCACGCGTCTTCCTTCACCAACTAAACATACAAATACCATTCTGGGCGATTCAACAAAAAATATAATTTTAAATTCAGACTGTTACGATAGGTCATCTTCACTCACACCGCGAAAGTGGTCTGCCGGTTGCTATCGATCGCACATTTTGACTTAAATGGTCACGCCATCATACAGCCAAGTAGAAAAATAAATATTTCCATCTGACGTTAAATTTACACATACAAACATGAACACCTTCCTCAAAACGCTAACCATTACTTGGTGTATCAAATTATAAGTTATGTACGACGATGTGTACGATATTTCGCAGATATTATGTTGCTTCTTCTCGCCATAATTTCTCCATCACTACTTACTTTCTCGGGCCGCAGAGGGGAAGAGGAAGTCTGGGGCATTCTGGGAGCAGAAATGGTGGAGCCGAGTATCGTGAGACTTCACATCGAAAACGAGATTTCATATTAGTAGTCGAGTGGGAGGACAAAATTGTACTGTATTGTATTTTATGCATGATGTATCTACGTCTTATTTTATATATTATATTTTTCCTGATTTGTCCTGCATTCTAGTCATTTTCTAAATAAATAATATCCGCAGTCTCAAGTTGTCATGTTCTCTGTGTGACTTTACAATTGTAAATAGTACTTTCACATCAATTAATGTATACACTTTAATTGATTTTATTGCAGGTATATGCTGGATTAATAACATTTTATTTTACAGAGGTGGCAGCTGGTTTATGTTGTTCCCATCGTCTGTTTCTGAGCAAAGTGATTTGCGAACCATTTAAACAACATTGCACTTTCCCCAACTACAACAGTATAACATTCTTTACTGTTATACTGTTTTAGTGGTAAGGGCTGTGAATAATAGTAATTATCGTAATTTCCAGAGGACCAGTTCACCCTTTCTCGGTGTAATTACCTAGGTAGACCGCAGGAGGGCGGTGTTTCCCTTATGGCAGTTTATCTTTTATTCTATGAGGCACAAATAAGTAGTCGAAATGAACAGGCTACCCACGAAAAAGATGTCTTTTATTAAGAATATTTGATGTAGTAACATATACGTACACGTTTAATCCATTTTCTGAATTATTAGTGTAAACATGTGCCTGCTGAAAATTCCAGCTAAGACCAGCGGGAATTCTAAGCTGGTAGAAACTGTATTTTCAAAAGTTTTAGTTGGTCGTAGCTGGTCAGAGGTCAAAGGTGGTCAAATTGGTGGACAAGCTGATTGTAGACCAGCTAAACCAGCAACCAGCTTGACCAGTTTAGCCTGGTTTAAAATTGAATTTTTAGCAGTGATTAGACTGATGCAGAATATAAGAAGAAACTTATATATAGAAGAAATCATCAAATATTGATATGTTATTGAAATTAATAATGCAGCATGCTGGCAGTGTGAAAATAATCATGGATGTATAGCATTATGTCTTAGTAAGATTCAGTGACTTGTGGTCTCTTAGTATATGGCTTAACATCGACAGGCTTACTGTTCTTCTCACATTTTGTTGTTAGGCCAGAACCATGAAGCCTATAATTCAGTGGTCAGAACATGCTGGCTGTATATTACTTGTTTGTGAGCAATAGTATGTTGAGTTATTTTAGCCCCCAGGTCATCACTGACACAAAAGCATGGTTCCCTTGTTACACAGGCACATTTGATCCTTCCTATGTTTCTCTTTGAATCACGACATTGCTTATGCCTTCTGCTTAATGGCTCACAATGCTCAGTTACTAATAATCACATTTATTTCCCGTTTGATTCTGAGCAAATTTATGATTAACCTGTATTTTTTTCCAGGTAATCACTTTTGCAATTTCTGTACTGTATGCTTATTTGGTGAACATGATATTTTCAAGTCCCAGTATCAGGCAGTCTCACCTGAAGTGTAATCTCCGTTTTATTGTAAAGTATTTAATGGCAGTTTTTGCTTTCTTTTTATATCCTTAATTTTTGACGGGTAATTTTGATTTATTTTCTTTGCTGGAACTTGCTTAAATGGTTTATTCAGTTTGTGTTGTTTCAGTGTCTGTGAGTGATCAAATGGAAAGTGTGTATGAAATGTCCCACTGCCTAGTTATGGACTGTATGCAGATTCAAATAAACACACAAAGTAAAATAGTCAGTTCTTCATTTTATTTTTAGTGAATGCATCCATCTTTCTCGCCAAGTCAGTACAGCAGCTTTGATGCAATGTTTTTTTTTTCTCTCTCTTGTGTAAATAACCTTTTGCATTGCAAAAACAAGCGTTTCCAAAACATTCTACCTCATGAAACAGAACCATAAGTGTGCCTTTATGTGTGTGTAAGTGAATGGGTCCTCATACCTATCAAGCATATTAATTTAAAAGGCAGTCAAAGTAAATTTCATTTCATATTTACCATTGCCTGGTATCTGTTTAGGCACTGTTCCAGTTGATGGATATGCCCCATGGCCTTGTACAGCATTTGTTAAGGCACTGTTTCAGTTTATCGATGGACCCCCACGGTCCGGTATCCGTTCAGGCACTGTCCCATGTTATGGATGGACCCTAGGTCTGGTATCTGTTTAGGCACCGTTCCAGTTTATGGATATACCCCCTGGCCTTGTATCTGTTAAGGCACTCTTTCTGTTTATGGATGGACCCCCATGGCCTTGTATCTGTTTAGGCATTGTTCCAGTTTATGGATGGACTCCATGGTCTGGTATCTGTTTACGCACCGTTCCATTTTATGGATGGACTCTATGGTCTGGTATTCAATCAACACTGTGCCAGTGTTGTCCGCATCCAATAGGCCAGCAGGTCAACACACAGTTGGCTGTAGTACTTCACAGGGGGTGTGGGATGAAGCTGGCCAGAATGGCTGTGTCTCATTGGTTACCAGCAAGCTAGACTGGTCAAGCAGGTGTGTGCAGTCACTTGTTAAAACGGCACACAAAGAGGCTTTTGGCTCATGTCTGTATGAGCTCTACTTGTGCACTGTGGTGGAGAGCACATGCATGTTTGCCCTCTTCCAAATGAGTGCAGTTGGTCAGTACAAATAAATATTCCAAATTTAGAAGAAAATGGGGGGGGGGGGGGGGGGGGGGGGAGATAAAATAAAAACATGCACTCCTCAATCCAAAATATAGAATGGCGTGAAGTCTCTGTACTCATGAAGAAAAGGACCGAATGTTCTTAATAGAAGACAGGAAAGTTTATCTATGCAGCTAGCCATTGGAAACACAGGCCAGTGACATAATGTTCAACAGACACAAAGTTTAATTCGCTTTTCACAAAGTATATTTACATTACTTCACCCAGGAGACATTGGCCCCTGCCCGACTCTGAGCCTTTACAGGACATCTCTGGCCTCAGCCCATGCACCCTCTAATACACAAACACACATTCATGTGTACACAAAAACACAAGATTATCTCTGTGTGTTCAGACCAAATGTACCTCGCACACCTGCATGATTATAGTTAATAGACCAGCTTTTAGTTATCGGAGGACCAATCATATCTGTAGCTCAGCATTTATTTTGTGAATTATTCTGCATTAACAGACCCCTTATTTAACCTTCTATTTTGACTAGCAGCTGCAGAGTCTTGCTGATCTGATCTGATTATTAGCAACGTTTCTATGCAAGCGTGCGCTATTGCTCTGCACTTTTAGCTGTGTGACCGTGGTTTCCGAGTTCTTGTATTGTATTGTTATTATTTTGCATTTACTGTTCCTCTGTATTGCTGTTATTGGGAAATTAATTTGAGAAGTAAAAATACTGCCATGAACACATTAATAAAAAGTACATTGTTGTTTGGGTTTCTTCAATCTTTTATTTGTTTTAAAAGTCTTATAAAATTACGTCATTGTGCAAATAACTATTTATAATCATGTAGAAAACATTCCCTGGGTCTTTATGTCCTTTTCCTATCAGGATAGAGGGTACAGAATTTTGAACTTCAGCTACCTCTGCAACAGCTGAACCTTTGTCCTGAAACCCATTTTCTACTTGGCACATGACCTTCTCGGTCTCTCTCTTGCACCTACAATGGCATTTGGCACATTACAGTGTTAAATTAATTCTAATAGAGTACATACGGTCTCTATTGGACTCGTATGTACTATATTAAGAATTAACACCTAACACTGTACTCTGATTAAGGCTTATGTATTTTCCACTTCTAAGTTATGCTTTAATGGCTATTATTAGGTGTGACCCTAATGACTTGGCAACAGCTCTTTGTTGGCTAAACCTCTTTGTCTGCACTTATGCAAGTCATTCTGGATAAGAGCGGCTACTAAGTACCTAAGTGTAAAGGTAAATGTAAAATCAATTGGGTTATTTTTAAGTGTAATCACTTTGAGAATGCACTCTGATAACTGTTGTGCAGAAGATTTAAAACACACACACACACACACACAGGCACACACACACACACGCACGCACGCACGCACACACACACCTCTGAGACATTACTTCATACAATATATTCTCTCCTGGCTGCTACCTAGGAAACAGCACAGATGAGGTCACTGTATGAAGCAGTGGTCCAAATATATCTGAGCAGATTAGGGTTTAGGAGGGTCAGAAATAGTGGTTTAGCCATTCAAGTTGGCCCACCTAATGAGCACAATCGTGTCTGTCAGGAAGAATGCTTGAATGATGTCTGAATGATGATCTACACTTCGTTTTGTTTTAAATTAGTCTATGAATAAAAACAATCATTTGCTCCCTCTCCACGCGCACATATGTAGGATACATTTTAAAGCACATAGCGCTTCTCCCACCTGGCAAGGAAACCATACACACTTTTTACTGTACAGTACCGTCAGCGTGTACATCACACTGCAGGGCCATCTCACCACAACGATTCAGGATACATTCCTGGCGAACTGTACGGTGCCCCACTTGGAAATGCCACCCGCTCCTCCTCGGGGAAATAAACACACAGGACACGTACAGGAGAGTACTGAAAGTCATATACCGGTTTATTAGGATTTGGTGCTTTTCATGATCACGATGCGAGATGGTTTGAGCAGCTATACGTACATACAGCTCTGCACGTTCTCTCCCTGATTAGAGCCCATGCTGAACATTGCACTGTAAATAATGCTGAACGAGGCTGACGACTACTCGAGTCCTTTTACAAAAATAAAGATATTATATACAAAAAGTGTATCAACTGTGTTTTTCTTAAACATTTTACATATGTTTCGTGGTATCTATTTTTTTAATTACATTAAGACGTCCACATCTCCGGACGATGAAAACGAAGGAGGTGGCAAAACGCACAAGTGACCGGTTGAAGAACGCCGTGGGGAGAAAAATGTCTGAAACAAAATGTCCAAAAAGTTGTTTTCTCCCTCTTTTCATGATTCTTCCCAGTCTTCTTTCTGTCCATTTTGCACCCCCGAGATACATTTTTGGATGACCTTTAAGACCAGCCATTGAGCTTTCCCCTTGGGATGAGAAACAGATCACACACTTCACACAGAATGCTTTCTAAAGTTTGGTCAGAGATTGGCTACACTACACAGCAAAAATTCACATTTCAAATGTGGCACGGTCACTTGGCTTATATGCCTCTTGCTCCATGTCAGAAAAGTATTAACTTTGCCCCTTTAGCCAGCCCCTCGGTTTCTTGACACGCAAAGCAAAAATGGCACATGCAAAGGAATCATGATATACTATATGCACAAATCCTTTCAACACTCTGTAGAATCCCAGTTTTTTTTTTGGGCTGATGTAGCACTACATTGTAACCTGCAATTTGGGTTACCACATCCCATGTATTCAGTAAGTGAGGGAAACATTAGCTTTAGCAGATCCAAGAAGACTTTTCCTTTTGTCCACAGTTGAGCTGCAGGGTGGCGCTGGTGTTCATTATCACTCAGCACTCCATTGGCCCATTCAAGAAGTTGCCAACAGAGGTGAAATCACCTGACCTGGTTTCTTGGGCAATCGCCAACAATTCCGAGGGGTATAAGAAGAGTGGCAGCTCCTTACCTGGGTACGGCTCCGCCCCCCACCCCCCAGGCTGGATTTCAGAGGTGTGTGATTTACAGTGCCAACTCCCAGAAACTCCTGAGAAAAACTGCAAGTGCTTTGCGTGTCAAGAAGTGTGGGGAGCTGGGATGAGAGTCCCGCCAATGTGCCTGCTTCCATGTTTCAGAGCTTACTGGTACTGACTACAAGATTTGTGCAAGTTTTTAATTTTTGGGGGGGCACTCAAAATTTTACCCTCCACACAAGGTAAGTGCTTATTAAAACTCGTATTGGCTGGGTGGGTGGTCAGTCAAATAGGTTCTTCTTTTATTGTGCATGGTCATATAATCTCAAAACCAGTTGGCTCTGAAACACAGAAATCCGCATATCTGTGGAACTCTTCCACTCCTTAAATGAACCCATAAATCAGACCAAGGCCCAACGCCGGCATTAGATGCCCATGCAGATTCCTGATGGCGCTGACCTTTGGGCTCTACTATGGGTCAGGCCAGTGACCCCATGCACTTTGACCCCTGGAGCCCCACGTCCGTGTTGCACTGCTGAGACGAGGCCCATGTTGCCTGGGTGACAGTTCCATTGCTGCTGCCTGATTAGTTTACACCCCATGTCATGCCCCCCCCATCCCCCACCCCCCTCTTACTCCCTGCCCCTAGCCACTTGCTCTCATTCGGACAGGCCCAGTAGCCCAGCAGCATTGTGGGTAATAAAGAAGGCCCTCACCCATAACATTCTCCCACACCTGAAAGGCCATGGAACTGGAAACCGGGGATGGGCAGCATTTCAAATGTATCTGAAGAGTGCTTAACATCCATTTGAAATATGCATTTGCATTATATGTTTCCGTCTTTTTTATGTGGTATAACTTTTATTTTATTATTTTTCTTACTGATATGGACCTATGTGTCTGAAATAAAGTTAAATTGAATTGAATTGATCGCAATCCATAGATACATTTATATGGGAGGCGTTTTGCTTTTGAATTTTATTCAGTGCACTTTTGGCTCATCCTGGCTGGAAATACAGGCCTGGACCTGCTCATTCCTCCCCTCCCCTTCTCCACTTCTTCCTTCAACCCCGGAGGGTGGACGGATTGGATGGACAGACGGACGGACATTGCGCTGGAGGACGGAAGCAGACGGTGAGGGGGTGACTGCGGGGTAAAATATAGGAGTGTCTGTGAAAGTCCTGGCCAGCATCACACTGTGTTAACTGCTTCTGGACCCAACAGGTTTCCAAAGCTGCTGTTTCCTGCGACAGTTTAAACAAGCAGCCGAGCCAGGTGAACCTAGAGAGGGGAAAAGAATCAGAGACAAAAATAGGAAATGTGTGCTTTTTCTGCACCATCAGTTTGAGACACACAAAACTACAGTCTCATTAAAAAAACTATAACACAGCCATAATGCATTCCCAGTTTGGTAAACTAGCAGCTTTACAGGGAGCAACATAATGGACTACATATTAGTAATATTCAATAATTGTGTAACAATAGTTCAAATCCTCATGCGACTAAACCATAATTTCATGTTAATAAGTCGAAAAAAGCAGCTTTTTTTGCATGACACTGACACTGTTGTGTTTGTTAACTGAAAGCTGATTGGTCAGGGCACTTACCCATCTGCTCAGGCTGTCTGACTCTGCCCTCATGAGGGAAGGCAAGCCAGCAGAGGGCGCTGTGCAGAGACTGGGTGATGAGGCAGAAGTGGACAGAGGTGGTGTGGTGGTGTGGGGGCGTGCTGAGTGGCGGGCAGGGCTGGGTGGGGCCAGGGCACTGTGGTGTGGGGCGTGGGGTCTCATTTTAGGCAGGGGCTGACCACAGTGGGGGTGGGAGGGTACACCAGGGCTACGTTGACCCGCTCCGAGCCGTTCTTTGGGCAGATGATCTCGGTCATTCCCTCTGGCCGGGGCTGGCTGAGGAGCTCACCTGCAACAGAACAAAGTCAGAGACACATTACCTTCCATTTCATACATCAAATTTCACAGAGAGAGAGGGGGGAGAGCGAGAGAGAGAGAGAGAGAGAGAGAAAGAGAGAGGGGGGGTGAGAGTGAGAGAGGGAGAGAGAGAGAGAGAGAGAGACGGAGAGAGAGAGAGAGAGAGAGAGAGAGAGACGGAGAGAGAGTGAGAGCTCTAATGCAGTATATGTCAGAGACAGGCTGTTTGCTGATCTCTTCAGTGTGCCAGCACAATGGACCAAAGGCTCTTACAGGAAAGTGGCCGTGGTTCCTGCTGGTTTTACAATTGTATTTACTTAAGGAAAAATAAGACAGACTCACTTTGTTGAAGGCTTAACACTCTGCAGATATCTCAGTATAAAGGTTTCTCGATCAAATTTGAGCACCAAAGCATTACTTCTTGATCTGTTAATGTAAAACGTCACTTCATAATTATTTTTATTTTAAATGAATACTTCTAGCATGTCTCTGCATAGGTTATGTGCACCTTGGCAGGAGCCATTCAACACCCTGTTTTTACGACTCTTCATTGGCCCATCAGCACATCCAACATGGCTGCCACCAAACTCACTTGCACCTCTACTGTTCTTCTGATTTGCAAGGGCCTATATTATTTCTAGGCTGGTCCGATTGCTGCAGGTTAGCACAGGCAAGCGGGTATCTCTGCTCATTTATCCTCTCTGCACAGCCAGACGGTGTAACACAGAGAGGGCAAAACGATCAGGGACAGGCGTAAAGTGCCAACCTCCACAATCAACATGATTCTTAATGGTGGACATACCACAAAAACTGAGCTACCTGCCACGGTCTCTCAATAGTGTCAGCCTACAGCAGCAAGGCTACACGTAGAGGGCCTATCCACTTCTACTCTTAGTGGATAAGACCACATCATTGATTTGATCTGACATGTTTGGTGAAGTCACGTGCAACTGCAGCAGACTGCGTGCGCAACCTTTTGCGAGAATGTTCTGCAGTGGTCTGATACAACAGTGAACCAGCACTGGGGTGTACAGCTGGGAACAGGCCCGGAAAATAATTGGTGTCAAAAACAGCTAGCATAGGCACTGGCTCTCCAGAACCGTAGCGGTGCACCGCTGGTCCACAGCGATTTGCCTGTGGACTGACTCTGCTAATAAGTCATTTTAAACCGGCAGCCCCCCTGAGCCTCAGTAGCAGATGACAGCAGTGACTCCACTCCATTTTATAGCCCTCACTCCATCACTGTTCCTGTTCACACGAGTCCTCAGGCTATTTCTGCCATGCTCTCCGGTAGTGATTTTCCACCACTGACATGTTCTCCTGGTCTTGTTTATTTAGCCTGTGTTACAGCCTCAATGCTGAAAGACCGGTTGGTTGGTTATGGCTGAAAAGCAGTGCACAAATTTGAACAGTATAATTACACACAAACCCGCGCAACATGTGCAAACAGGATTTTCCCGACAACCTAAAATCTGAGGCCAGAAAAACAAATTCAACAGGCCAGACATGATGGGTAAACATTAGCATTTAAATGTTCAAAGCTGAAACTTTAAAGAGATACACCTTACAAATCTTTTAGACTGGCTGTGTAGAAAAGTGGTTAGGGAACTGGGCCTGTTACTAAAAAATTATAGGTTTAATTCCCAGGAGGGGCACTGCCATTGTAGCCCTGAGCAGGGTATTTAATCTGAATTGCATTAGTAAATAACCACATTGAACATTAAAAACTGTAAGAAGTAAGTTGCTCATTGGAACATTTATTTGGTTGCAGTGTTGACTGGGAGTGACTTGCACACAGTCCTTTGCTTTCTTTTCCCCCAATTACTTTGTTTGACCACTAGGGGGCATCTGCACTTCACTGCCACAGCAGACTGCCGCACTGTAAAATGACAACTGCTTTCCTTGGGACTTTATGAGGGGCTCAATAGGTCCTTTATTGTATCGCCCTGGAGACAGAGTAGGGATTAGGTGCATGGGGTTGGGGTGGGGGGGGGGGACGTGACTCAGCCCTCAGGCAGGTAGTGAGTGAGACATGTGCTAACGCTAATCAACACTATTGACTCAGGGCTGTTTCCTGAGTGAGGGCAGAGCGCTGGGCGTTGAACGCGATGCCCGGGTGGCGAGTCACATGCTCGGCTCTCCCAAGAGCTCAGCAGGATGGGAATAAAAAACAGAACTGCACGCTGTCCCACACGACCGACAGACAAACGGACAGAACCAAAAACAGAACTGCACGCTGCCCCACGCGACCAACAGACAAACGGACAGAACCAAAAGCAGAACTGCTCACTGCCCCACGCGACCAACAGCTAAATGGACAGAACCAACAGCCAAAGTCTTTTTCCTGCACACACACGATTCCTCCTGACAACCACCACCAAGAGCCACTTTAATTCAGTACAAACTAACAGTTATCACTTTAGACTGAATACTCAAATAGATAGACAGCTTAGCTTTTTTTTGGCCCACATGAGGAAATTCAATTGGTTATATAACGGTATAACAAAAAAACCAATTAATTAAAATAATTAATGGAAAATAATTAGGGTCAAGGGTGAACAGCTAATCAACAAATACAAAGAAACGCCGATACTGCCCACCAGGAGGCAGAGAGAGCCCAGCTGGGTGAGAGGCTCACTCCTTAATCATATGTGCTGACAAACCCATTAGACCTAGCGCTGTGATCGCAGCCATGGTGCAGTGTGTGATCTGACTGATGTGAATGTTAATATTAACTGCATAAATATATGGGCCATCACCCTTCCTAGTTCCTTTCTGACACATAATGTGGGATGCCCTGTTTGTTAAAACTAGTGTGGAGGCAGGGAAACTGCGGGGGCATGGGTGTAACTGGAGCCGGAATGGTCAGTGACCTTCACAGTTCTCCCCGGCGTGTACCCCTCTGCAAACCCGCTCAGCCTACTAAGGTACGATGGAAGGTTCTGGTCTCTGGCACTCATCGCGAGTGCGAACCAAAAGCATACTACTCCAGTTTTTTTTTTATTTTCAGAAAGACCACGCTGAGGAAGCCAACAGCTGCATCTGACATTACGTCAAATCTGCACATCTAATAAAAGTGTAAACGTGTGTCTTTACGATTAAACTATAGATAAAACTACCAAACAAGCACAGGGGCCATATTAACTTGTGCTACAGACAACTGTACGAAACAAAATGCTACACATCACTGTAATGATTTCTTATTATGCTTGAGAGTGCACAGTGATAATCAGACACTGTATGGTCAGTCTCAGGTGTCATCCTTGGCACAGCAATGTGGACTTCCCCATATAGCTTCTTATGTGATGCCTTTCAAATCCCTGAGAGCTACAGGGTCTATGGCAATCACTGAAATGCAAGCTGTGCAATCAGAGGCCGGAGACAGATACAGTCAGTCTGCCCGTGCAGACTGAGCTTCAGCTGTTCCTACCAGTGGAAGGACCTGGTGTCATGGCCGTGGTTATCAGCTGTGTGCAAGGCCATGATTTTACAGCAGCAGCAGCAGCAAGTCAGTCAGAGATAATGGTGTAGCGATCACAGGCTTCAAGCTCAACATCTATTTAGGCAAAGCTGAAGATGGAAATTTCCGTCCGAGAGTGAGAGGGCGAGGGCGAGGGAGGGAGGGAAAGAGAGAGCGAGAGAGAGAGTGAGAGATCCATGCAGCACATCGTCTTCAGTGAAGCATGTAATTTGTCCTAACCACTCTCGTCACTGTTATGTTAAGGAAGCAGATCCGAAGCAGGAGTTCTGACCCAATCAGGCAGTCCTTGGGCAAGAACAGGGCATGCTGGGATTGTACAGGGGATCAGCCTGGCGGAAGTGACAGCAATGCATCACATCATCCCGCCTGTTCACGGACCTTAAAGCAGGGCTCCGGGCCCTTTAACATTTATATCATGTGGATGTGTTGGGTCTTATAGCCTGTCTGCTGCCAGCCCATCCAGATGGTGTCAAGGTCATAGAATTTTCACTGTTTCACATGTATGTCTGAAAGCACAGCAGTCTCTCTGTCTCTGTCTCTTTCCTGAATATTAGAGTGGGCCTGTCACAGACTCACAGACAGGGATGGGTAAAAATACACTATCATTTGAATTTTTCTGATTTGCCTTTTTAGGTCTCTGATTGTCCAGTCCATATTTTTATGTCAATCTGTACTTTTGTTTTAATCTGTATCTTTGTGTAAGACACTTTGGGCTGCATATGTTGCATGAAAGGTGCTATTTAAATAAAGATATTATTATCATTAATAAAATAAAATGTACAAAATCTACTTGAATAAATTAATCTATAAACTACAATCTAAACAATGGAAGCACAGTAGTTTTCGGGTGTCACAGAGGTATCAACCATTATTGCATATGAAAACAACCAGTATTGCATATGAAACACATACTACACGCAAATACATATATGCAAAAAAACTGCCCATTCCTGGTCCAGTGCCTCCCTGGAGACATGCAGGACCTTGGAATTGTTCTGTCTTAAGGCAAGAAAGCACCCAGAAGAACATCATGTAGGCTATGCATTGCACGATGCTGTATACAGGGAATATATGGCTCAATTACTCTCCTGTTTTTTGCCCCAAATGCTACATGTGCAGGGTGGGGAGCCCCTTGCTGGTTGCAGGGTGGCAGTCCATAGCTGTAAGGGAACTGAAATTGTAACTGAAAGGTTGCAGGTTTCAGTTCCAGCTGGGAATTCCCAGCGGCTAACACAAAACATTTTTATATCCAGCTCTACAAATGTTTATAAAAATGTAATGTGTTAGTGGCTCAGGAGAAGAGCGTCTGCTAAATGTTGAAATGACCTTGGCAAGCTCCACCCAGTAAAGTAAAGGCCTAGGGGCAAGCTTCGCCCAGGTCTAAGTAAGAAGGCGTACAGTGGAAAGTTGTACGGTAAATTTAAACTTCTGATGGTTCCAGAAGCTGCCATGGGACATGAATTTGATACAGTGAGTTAGGTGTGTCACATTCTATTACTCAGGTACTTCAGGTTTTATTATTTTGTTTTTTCCTCTGCAATTTAATCCTGATATCTGATACCAATCTAAAATTTCAGCAACCCACTTGAAAAACATCACAGTTTTGGAGCTCAATGTAAATTTGCATTTTCCACACACGTTTAATATACATGTTTGCGTTGTGTGTGTAAAAGGGTCGGCTGGTTTGCCAAACCTCTTTCGTCTTCGACAGCTGCAAGTCCATACCAGATCTTGGTTTTGCCAGGGCAGGTGCAGATAGGCAAGGGCAAAATCCCAGCCTTTAAACCCCAAGCTGCTGCATTAGCCATGGGAGCCCTATGTGCTACCCAGTGTACCGCGATGAAGCCAATGTCCCAGTGACGTCCACTCAGCAATGGAAAACTGAACATACTTCCTTGTTAAAAGGTTTGCTTGCTCCATCCATATCCACATTTACCCATTATTTTTGACCCTCTTCCTGAATCAGACTGAAACTAACAAACAAGACGCGCACGACACCAGCTCATCCGTAGCCATGGATGAGCCAATCAGCAGCCCTCGTTAACTCAGCCATCTATATAAACTACAGACTCTCCCCCAGACCACGGTCAATTTTCTGATACTGGTTCGAACAAGTCAGTGATTGACCGCTCTCTGCAGCTCCACTCAACATGGGGTTGAGGAAGAGTCAGTTTCCCACCACTGACACGAGTGGGCATTGGCTCGCTCAAACGCAGGGTTGGGCAGAAGTGCACTAATACACAGATGGATACATAATTCAACATACCTCCCAAATAAATGTGTCTGTAAACTGCAATCAAACCAAACAGAAAAGAGGGGATGAAGTTAATAAAGTACATGCGAATACATGTCATTTCAAATACTGTCCTTCCTGAGACATCACAGGAAGAGGCAGGGCCTGTTGCCCCACAGCAGCAGCTCGGCAGGACAGGGGGGGAGAGTCCTTTTTAAGCATAAGGAAACACAAGGTTGATCATATGGGGGCAACATAGCTCAGGAGGTAAGACCGATTGTCCGGCAGTCGGAGGGTTGCCGGTTCAAACCCCGCCCTGGGCGTGTCGAAGTGTCCTTGAGCAAGACACCTAACCCCTAACTGCTCTGGCGAATGAGAGGCATCAATTGTAAAGCGCTTTGGATAAAAGCGCTATATAAATGCAGTCCATTTACCATCAGGGTTAGCGAGGAGCGCAGTTTTGGCAGTTGGACCACATGCACGTGCCGGCCTGACAGTAATGTAGGAATACCGATCGACAAACTTGCAGAACATCACCCATTGTGTCTGCCAACTGCTTTCCGGGCTATTAGAAATTCAATAGTGAGAGTGTCACTGACAATATTTACTTACAGATCGATATGAATACGAATTTGGGATATATCTGGATACTGTGGTGATGGGAGTACCTCTCTCTCTCTCTCTCTCTCTCTCTCTCTCTCTCTCTCAAAAAGCCTCTTTCTCTCACAAAATGCTGTATTCACGTGACCGGGTCGCCAGAGGAGTGCAGTTTGAATAAACTGCCTTTGCTCAGCGGGGTTACAGCCGAGGCTATATTACATAACCAGCACAAAACATTACCAAACACAGCACAGCACAAATGCTCTCTTCTCTCTGATGTGGGTCAGTCCAGCCCACTCTGCCAAACAGAAACGTCCCTCACTTGAACCTCAAAGACCCCCCATACCCCCCCCCCCCCCCCCCGCGCCAATCAGCGCTGGCATACAAAACATGGAGTGCTGGTGCTTGCTCGGGTGGGGGGGGGTGGCGAATTTGGCTCTGACTTCAAGGCCCTAGAATATGCTGTTGGTCCGCCCCCCCCCCCCCCCCCCCGCCCTCTCCGAAATAGCACTGCCAGGTGGAGAAACCATCCGCATTCCTCTCCTCACCAGCCACACTCACTCACTTCTGCTCCCTCCTTCGCCAGCCGCTAGATGTTTTCCTTCTTTTTTTTTCTCTTCTTCTGCAACGAAAAGCTTGGAAAGTGCCTTAAAAGGGAAAAAAAAAAAAAAAAACTCTGGACTCTTCTGGAAAAAAAAATGTAGCTATTTTCCTGTCTCGAGGAAAAAAAAAAGAAAAGAGAGAAAAGAGCAGAATTCCTGGCAGGACGCTGGAAGCCTAGCGTAGCGGTCAGGGCTCCGGCCAGCAGCCCCACAGTGGCGTTCCGAGGTCTCCGCGGCGCGCTTCCTTCCCCTTTGTGAGATTCCCGGCTCGGGACAAAGGAGCGTGGGCCGCCCTTTGTGTACCATCCGGCCCCCCCGAACCCCCACCCCACAGGAACAGCAGGGGGAATGCGCTCCCGAGCGGCCGATGCGTGAAAGCATGCGAGCATTGTCCCCCCCCCCCCACCCCACCAGGTCTCCATCCTCACGCTCTCCCAACATTTTCTGCCTTTTAGCAAAAAAACCGCTGCTAGTCAAACGATTCAGAACGGGAGTCCCTCAAAAAGTGGCCCAAAATACGCTGCCAAGTGCGGCGACATCGCTTCCTGTTTTGCATGTGTGGGAGGAAAAGGGAGGGGGGGGGGTGACTCTCGTGCACCTAGGCACATTAGTGCAGTGGCATTTCCTGTTTCAGCTGAATGAACCTCGTGTAGAAAAGCAAACACTCGAACCAAGAGGCAAACATGCAAATGTTTATATTAAAAATATGTAAGGCTTGTGTGAGTCAACAATACCGCCCCCGAGCCCAGCTTTTTAAGGCATCTCGGTTTGTTCTAACAACCGATGACTTGGCAATCCAGCTACGTTCCATCGGCTTGCCTCATGGGAATGGCTGCTGGAACACTTTTTTTTATAGATTAAGGAAGAGAAAAGAACAAGGGTTTACATTCTTTTGGCTTTCACTGGGCACAGCCATTCAAACCCATAAATATTTCACCGTCCAAATCCTTCTAAAAGAACAATGCTAATTTCTCTTTCCAGGCTCCCCATGGCTGACTCCCCACAGGGAAGGCGAGGCTGTATCCTGCGCGTGACACTGCAGCATCCGACTGGCTGAAGGAGAGGACGCTGCCTGAGCCACTTCATCACTCGCACACCTCCTCACCCACTGCTTTAACTAGCGTCCTCCATTAAAGCCTGTTAAATCAGGCCGATTCATTACCCTCAAAGCCAAAACCAAGGACGGGCAAAACCATAAATATATTATCTGAGTCCAATTAATAATCAAAATAAAACGTTGTCTCAATTACTCAAGAATTTAATATTGATTTACAAAATGACACTTTAGAACCTCAAAGTCCTGTGTCATAGCATTATTTTTGTATTACCTCTTTGTACATGTTAATGTACCTTTCAAAAAGTGATCTCTGATGTTTACTCTGTTCATAGCAAAAAGATATGATAAAGACCATTCCCATACTAACAGAGCCCTATAATTCTAACCTCTCAAAATCAGAATCAAATCAGGAAATCAGGCTTCTCAGACAATCGTCATCACAGCAGAATCTAAAGATGCTCACTCACACACAATGAAGCTGAACTCACGGTAGTGGCAGTAGTGCACTGAGCAGGATGTACATACTGTAGGACTACGCAGAGAAAATGCAGCAGACATCATCTGACGGGGGGGGGGGGGGTGGTACAGACACTGTGACAAAGCTGGCATCTCTCCCGGGTTGGGACAATGAGAAAGGCCTGTTTGCTGGCCGGTGGCCACCGGGCCTGACACTGTTACACGGCGAAGCGGTCACCACACACACACACTCTCTCTCCTCTTTCACAGCTCTATTTACGGATGACATTCATAGATGAGCAGCGCTGAGATATTAATGGACACATAAAGCAGAGTTGAAGGATAACCCTGCAGCAGGTTCCTCTGGGCCTAGGGTCCAAGCAGGGCAGCTAGGAGGACTCCGTTGACTATGAAAGATAAACGCGGTCGCAATGAATAAAAACTGCTAATTCCTCTCGAAGGAATTTCAGAGAGACAAATCCCTGGTTAAACCAGGAAATCCCCACCCCGCCACCTCTCGCTGCTGGTTTCCCCCATCAGCTCCTGCGGTACCAAAGCCCTACCCCAGGGGTATCCACAAATTTCCCTGTTATTTCCCAGTTATTTCCCTGACAGAAATTAATAACCGCCACAGAACATTTCGCGAGGAGAGGCCCCACCCCCGTCACCCCACCCAGGGCTGGCTGGGCTGTCACTAATTAATAATAGGAAGGAGCCTTTTCCTGCCCGTGTTAAATGTGTAACACAGGAATGAAGGACACATTTGAGCAACGCACACAGAGCCTGAGTATGGAGCGCTGAGTTTGGCCTGGTCTCTGGATCCTTGCAGAAGTGCCTCCAGGGGGCAGGTGGGATAGGCAAACAGACAGACAGACCCGGGGCTTGTGGGTCAGCTGTTCACTGGGGATTAAAATGTATTTTTACTGCAGACCGTAATACACCCAGAGCACAATGCATGCGGTACCCAGATGAGCTGCTCCTGTGATTATGACAAATTACTCATGATGATTTTGGCAAAGAAGCGCTACCCCCAGTTCCTGTGTTAAACCAAGAGTATACAGCACACAAAGTCCCCGCTATTTGTCATATCTCAAGGGCGTCGGGACAGCCATGGAGCAATTCGAACGGTTGAGTCTTCAGTCTTGCGTCGGACAATGGGCAAGATTTCTGCTGTCCACGTCTGTGATTCCCATGCCCCAAGCTCCCATAGTTCTTTGCACATTCTCAATGAAACGCTTCATCGGACTATATATTACAATGCCTAATCAAATCAGTTTTGCTAAGCGCAAAACAATTATAAAAACATTTCATTTAAAGCTTATGAAAAGGAATCAAGCTATGTTTGGCATAGATTACCACCACAATAAACACAAGAAGCTATACAAGTTGGAACATGGAGGGAACTTTTCCTCTAACAGCACGAGGCAGACACAGCCCACCAGAGTGAAGGGGTTTGAAAAATGTTTGCCTTTTTTCCCCCAGCTCAGACCAAAGAGGAACAGACTGTCGCTAAAACATCCTGTTCCCTGGAAGAGGACGGGCCACGTGACGTAAGAATGCATTCAGAGCAATGTGTTCTGTCGCCAGCCGGCCCCCCTCTCTCCCTCCACCTTTGAGTTTCACCCAAACCTACAGCATTCCATGGGATATCCTATCAAATTTACTGGATATGGAAATATTTATTTTAAAACCAAGATTAAAATTACATTGGAAACTCAACTTTGAGAACTCTCTGGATTACAAACACAGAATACACACATTATTAATAATAATAATAATAATAATAATAATAATAATAACAATAATAATAATAGTTGTGTTTCTTCTCTTTATTTCACATTAAAACTTTTATGAGTGTTCCAACAGACAGATACAGATGAATAATAATTCTATATCAATTTACATTCTTTTGCTTGAACACCTCACACTCTAACCTTATTTTATCTACGGTCTCTGGAACTGTGGCCAGGGGAGGCTGGGTGAGACAATGTTAGGCAAGAGCAAAGGCAGCTATGAACCAGCAGAAACGGCCTGAGTCACAGCGAATGACTAAAGAATAAAGTCAGGAATGCGGTCACGTAGTCTGTCTCAGTCAGTGAGCTTCCCCGGTGGATCCTGCACATTGTGGGAGTCTGGTCTGCCTGCAGCGGGTGTTTCTGAACTCATCAACCGTATCGGTTACAGAGAGCCAGCTGCGCCATTCACCAGAGGCCAGGCGGCTGACCCCAGATCAGTTTGGGCTCAGAATTAAGCCCAGGCAGGGGAGAGAGCAGCAGGCCCCAGGCACGAGGCCACCAGCTGCTGCTGAATGAGCTCAGGGCATTAACACTACAGAGTGTTAAACACAGTCAGGCTGACCACAGCAGGGAGGGACCCAGGCACACACACACACACAGGGGCACACACACACACACGCACAGACACACACACACACACACACGCACGCACAGACACGCACACAGACAGGGGCACACACACACACGCACAGACACACAGACACACACACACACACGCACGCACAGACATGCACACAGACAGGGGCACACACACACAGGCACAGACACACACACACACAGACATGCACACACACGCACACACACACACATACAGACACACACGCACACACACACACACACACACCAGGCTTAGCAGCCGTCTGTTAAGTAATTCCATGTGTGAATTAGTGATTTGCCTTGATTAGATTTCCATGCAGCTGGCTGACCAGACTGCGCTGTTAAAAAGGCCAATGGGCGAGGCCGTAGCAGGAGCTCTTAAAGAAAACCAGAACTCACCGAGCGTTTTTCCCTTGGACAGGAAAACGATGAAACAGTACTTCATAATCAAAACTAGAGGAAACTACACAGTATGTCTGACTTATTTTTAGGTGACCGGTTCATTAATGATTCAGTTTTTTTTTTTAAAAAGACAAAATCTGTTGAACAATTTCTATTTCAGTCTTTTCCAACAATACAACTGTGGGTAGTTGAAAGGAGCTAACAAACAGCCAAATCAAGCCATTGACTGGACATGTAGAACGGTTTCCTGCTTCCAGCAGCGCGGCTTTGACAGCCCAGGCTAAGCTGAAAGGCTGTTTGCCTGTCCAAACGCAGTCCCTCTGTGCCACACCCTAAAAGCGCACAACTGCTCCTCTCCTGAAGGTCAAAGATGACTTTTCTTAACAAAAATCATAATTTCAAGTTTTGCTACAGACACAACCAATATTGCAGCTGCCTCAAACCAAAAATGGTTATGTTAGCTTAAACCCTGTTTTGTTAAATGTGCCATCTAATCTCCATGACAACCAGACATACTTTATAGGCAGACAGCCATTTTGACTCAGTCAGTTCCCGTTATCGCACTTGCACTCCAGGAATCAGAGGATGAACAATACGCTAAGCCAAGGGAACGTCCCCAAAAAATCAACTTATTTCACATTCAAATTGCAGAAAAGGAAGACACTGCATTCCTCTGTGCGGTGTCCATGACGACGCTTCGACTTGTCTGCGTGTTTGCTCTTCACACCACGGCCAGTGTGGGGAGCGACGCGATTGGTGTAGACTTCTGGATGGACCGTAGGTCGATACAAACCGGTAATGGAAGAGGGCTGTGGTCTGGCAGGGGAGGACAGTCGCACTTTCTGTGATCAAATAAAAAATACCAGCTCCGAGAAGGAAATGGATTTGTCTGGGGGGGGGGGGGGGGGGGGGGGAGTGCCTAACATCGGCATCCCCTCTGTCTGCATTCACTACCTTCTGGGATACACTTCTGACCATTCTTGCAGCGGTTGCCACACAACCATCGCAATGGCTGGGACCTTTTCAAAATAATTGCATAAAAATCTGGCAGCGCCACAGACAGCCTGTTGGGGTCCTCGAACGTGGACAGGACAGGAGGACAGCTACACAGCAGCACCTGCGAGTTCCATATGCCTGTGGTTCAGTAGCTTAAGCCGGGGAGGCAGTGAGTGAATTTTAATTATACGGCCTCCCCTCCCCACAGCTGCAGCCGGAGGATCAGTCAATAAGGCAGGCGAAATGCAAGTGATTAGGCCGGCTGTACTGTCACAGGGAAAGCGGCTGGGCTCTTTAATGAGCTGCCTCGCGCAGGGATCAGCCTCCGTTTCCTATTTTCACCCTTAAAAGTGCTCAAGTGTGCAAGCAATTTATTAATTTATAACCAAAGACTCCTTAAGAATGTACAACCTGTTGTATTTCAAATGTAACGTAAAATACGGGTTCCTCTATTTTTTGTTTTTAAATAGATTGGAAACCATGCCCATTCAAATACAAATTCAACATGTGCTGGTTGGGTTTTTGAGCATTGGTTTTGTAGCGGTGGCTAGCATAGTAGCAAGTAGCAGCCATGTGGATGAAAGCCCTAAACCTAATTTAGGCCTTTTAGCCAGCATGTGCGCATACTGATTTCCCAGGCAAGCGCCACTATCGCGACAACTGTGCTCTGAGATAATGAACGCACAAATGTATCGAAATCTTCATTGCAGCCAGTCAGTCATTTACATAACAGCACATTTCTTTAGCCGACACAATGCCATAATACCCTGAATGAATACACACGATAGGAGTGCTAAAGGGTGGTGACGAATGGGGAGCCAAGACGCAGCCAGAAGAGGCGGATCTTCAGTCCGCAGCGGAATACGGCCGGCGATTCCGCTGTCCTCGCTACCCTTGGAGGTTTGTTCGTTCCGCCACAGTGGAGCCAGTAAAGACAGGCACTGCGGCCAGGCAGGGAGGGGATGGCCAGATGCCCCGAAGTTCGAGGAACGGAGAGATCTGGCCTGCGTGCAGCACAGTGAACAAGAGCCGATTCTCTTTGGAGAAAGAGACACGCGCCCCTCCACTGCCAGCACGTCCTCATCTCAGCCAAGCGCACAGATCGCTCCAGATGTACGACAGACGACCGTCTGCACGGAGGCTGGGCTGGTGAACGGCAGAGCCCCTGGCAGGCTGAAGCAAGGCTGGAGGAGCCAGGAGGGAACTCCATCACATGGGCAGAGAGAGGGAGGGAGGAAGGGAGAGAAGGAGAGAGAGAGAGAGAGAGAAAGAGAGAGAGAGAGAGGGGGAGAGGAGGGAGAGAGAGAGAGAGGGAAGAGAGGGAGAGGGATGGACAGAACTACATAGTCACTCTGGTGTAAATTATTCACTGGGTACACTCTGAGTCACAGGAGCAGATGTCATCCGTGTGTAAATACCGTACCACCGCCTGTTCTACAGCACCACACCGCAGAGGAGAGGACTGAGCCCTGCAGCGCAGTCACAGAAAATCACTGTCAGACCACTGGGGAAAAAAAAAAAACTGGCAGATTTTACATTTGTTCTGATATGGGCCAATCTTCCACAGAAACAAGTCATCAAACAAACAAATGAAACTCAGGTCTGCAGACAGTAAAGGGCTTTTGGGATAACATCTGCAAAACTGCGCTGTTCTCGTTTTAATGTCTAGTATCTCCACTCCCATCCATATCCATGACAACATGCCAAAAACAAAACTAACAAACCCAAAGAGGCCTCCCACTTCCTACTCATCGGCAGGCCAGGAAGGGAGCATGCCTCTTAAAATAGCCCTGTCCCGCGAGTGGTAGGAGAGGAAAGAGAGCGCACGCATCCCCGAACTGCACGGGTCCCGCCTACCCTCAGAGTAGGACCGCTGTCCCAGAAGGCCGTGCAGCCCATATGAGGCCCAGGTGCAGCCGTGACCCACTTCTGTGGCCGACAGCCAATGGCGAGGCTCGGAACCCGGTTACGTAACCTGACGCAGATGGGTCGCGTTGTACAGGACAGGCCCTCGCAGCTTAAAGCTGTTTACTGTAACTAAACAGCCATTATTTTCCAATTTCCCTAAAGAGCGGGCAATGCTAAGCTATCACAAAAACACATGCATCTGCATGTTTGTTTCACAATGTCTAATTTGTAGAATATTCCATAGTACACGTCAGATTGGATTCTGAGTTAACCTCTTTAGTTAGGGTTTGAGTAAACATCCTAAAAACAATAAAATCCTAAAAATCTAAAATAATAGTATTTATTAATATCATTATTATTGCAATGTTAATATACAAAAATGAGTACAGTTATTAGCATTAGCACCACATACAAAAGTAAAAGTGAATGGTGGCATACTGCCTTCTGCACCGAGAAGCGTTCCTTGATTCAGAGTGACCTCAGACCTTCTGATGCCACTCTCGGCCTCCCTGTGTTCAGTGCAGAGGAAAAGCATTAGTCACTTGTTCCTCAGGAACTAATCCGCCCCTTTCGTCTTTTATTCTGATGTCCCACAGTATTAAAGCCGCGAGAGTAAACATGCCAAATGGTGTTCATATTTAGCTCAGTCACATACTCCGCAGACACAGAGAAGACTATAATAGCCAGCGTCTGCGTGTGTGTGTGAGGAAACCCGTCTGCTAACAACGCAAATCCACCGGGGATCAGCGTTGGCTAGTTAAACTGGTGCAGGATGAGATTAACCTGGGAGAGTGAGGGGTAATCACATTAACCCTGTGAGCATGGGAGGAGCGGGGGGGGGGGCTCTGATTGGTCTGCAGTAGGTGCAGGGCGGGGTCAGATTTCGCTGCAATGGCAGGCCTATGTCATCGCAGTGGTGACATCACGGCTGACACCAACAAGCTTTAACAGTATAGTTGAGATCAGGGATGCACAACGGCTCCCAGATGCACTCAGAAAAAAAACCTTGTAATATCACACTGCCCAGCCCAAGTTGGACAGATTACACATCACAAATTACTCTGCCATTAAATCATGCTGGATATCTACTGAAGCAAGATAATCTCACCCAAGGGCACAGCAGCATTAAAACCTACACATTCAGATGACTTACATTTTTCAGTCAACTCCTGATAATTGCATTACCGCTACTGACTGTTGGAAGCACGCTGCTGTGGCCAGCTGCACACTTAATAAAATGGAATATGTAATTATCAGTAATGCAATTATAAGGACTCAGCGTTTCTATTTCAACAGTTTGATAGTGACAACATCGTTTCGACAGCCCTAGTGGAATTATTCAGGGAAAAAGGGATGTTTATGGGTGCAGGGTGATTGGTTTCTGGGTTGTTCTGGAAAGTCTACCCAGCTCTTTGGAAGTCCTGCCCGATAAGCAATATCTGTCCATCAGAAATTATTGCCCTAGAACAGGGCAGCTGCTAATCTTCTCTGTTTCTCGAGCCACACCCCAGGGGGCCTCAAGACCAATCAACTCCTTCTCTTGTCTCTGAAGTAAATGACATCGATTTTGTATAATACCTAAGCCCACAACAAAGAAAATACACAGAGACCCACTCCCCAAAAAATGATGGCATCTGGATATAACTCCTCCCCTTTTCCCCACTGAAGTGAATGTATTCAGAATATTTAGCAGAGGCTGCAGCTTAAATAAAATAAAGCCTTTAAACCATTAAGTCTTGAAGCCTTTAGCTATGCCTTAAATATTGTGATTGTGACTTCAGAAATAAAGACACGAGATCGGTCACCATTAACACAGCATTCTCCTAAAACCCACTTAAAGACTTTAATGATAAGAGGAGGACTTTATCTCTCAATGAAAGCATCACTGCAAATGGTTGTTTAATGAAAAATTTGGCTTTGACATGAAATCTGGGTCACACCCATCATTCTGAAGGTAAGACGGAACATACCAAATTATGGTTTTGGGGGGGCATCTTGGAGGGAAATCTTCCCTCTGGTCAAATAAACCCCAATGCCCCAGTGCAGTGACAGGGACACTGTGCTGTAGGAGATGCTGTCTTTCGGATGAGATGTTAAACCGAGGTCCTGACTCACTGTGGTCATTAAAGATCCCATGACACTATTTGCAAAGAGTAGGGGGTTCCCCGGTGTCCTGGATAAAATCCCATATCTGGCTCTCGCAAAATACAAAAAACTTGCCACCTAATCATCCCCTGATTTAATTGGATAAAAAAATGTTCTCTCCCTCCAGTGGAGCTGCTCAGTGGCCAACAATAGAGGATTGTGGTTGTACTGGGAAGCTCCCAGGTGTGAATGTGTATGAGTGTGAAGCAGGGCATTGCTGCAAAAGAGCATCCATGCTCAATGAACCTACCCTGGGTAAATGAAGGTTAGATAAAATAAAAAATTCCCATCTTAAAATCTGAACATTATTCAGAAAGATACATCCCTGGTGAAATCAAAAAACATGAGTCCACCCTCAGCCTTTAGTCAGAAATTTGGCTACGCTTCTGCAAAACTCACATTCGGTAAAGCACACTTAGCTCTCCGTATTGCGTACAATAATACTCCACACCATGTAGGGAATATTCTACACAGCAGCAGTTAGGAGCGTGGGTCTGAATGTTGCCCGTGCTTGTTGGAAGCAGATTCGCACGACTGTGCCAATGTACAGCACACATCGCTGGACAGACTGTGCGCATACATATATATGAGTGCTGAGGCACTGTGTGTCGGCCTACTGCATGACAACCTGCCTCTCATAGTCAGATACCAAAATAAAAACCGTGGCTAAGCTAGAGAGGTTACCACGCATGCTGTGTAACATGTGAATCACTGTAGGACAGAAAGGGCTGTTTGTTTGGTGACCGGGATCTTTTTTTCATTGAATTAACCTGCATAGCACAGCTTTATCTCTTGGGCCCAATGAGTTCTGTCATTTCAAATCTGGGTGGGTGATATCAGACTATGGAGCAGAATGTGGAACAGATAAGGAGGGGCAGATGCACAATAGCTTCTCTATGCCAGGGTACTTAACGTAGTGGGGCAATAAAACCAGGACAGGGCTTTTCACATATAGACTCGCACACAAAGAGGTTAACGCCCAGGGCTAAGCTCTGGCTAGTGACCCCTGCT
The DNA here is from genome assembly GCF_013347855.1 of Anguilla anguilla. NCBI lineage: Eukaryota > Metazoa > Chordata > Actinopteri > Anguilliformes > Anguillidae > Anguilla > Anguilla anguilla. The sequence goes on along the minus strand of NC_049214.1, from coordinate 35,617,523 downwards.
CGCCTCCTGGACTTATCTGCTGGCAAAGAATCATCTTTAGGACTGTATTAACCCAAATATAACTGATCCCTCCAGTGTGGCCAGGGCAAAAAAAAAAACCTTTTAAGGGGGAGACAATGGGTCGAGAGATGTCACAGACCTGGAGAAATGAAGGTATTAAAACCACAGCAGAGGTGTTCCTGTGCAACCCAGCGCTCAATAAAACACAGTAGCGACGTTCCTGTCCAACCCAGCGCTCAATAATACACAGCTTCAAAATTCCTGTACAACCCAGCACTCAGTATTACACAGCACACATGTTCCAGTACAACCCAGCGCTCAGTAATACACAGAAGTTTTTCTGTACAACCCAGCACTCAGTAGTACACAGCAGAGATGTTTCTGTACAACCCAGCACTCATTAATAACCAGCAGAGACGTTATGCATGTCAGGGTGTGCGCAAGACTGACAATAACACTCAGTAATACACAGCAGAAGTGTTCCTGTATGACCCAGGGCTCTTTAATACAACGCTCCAACACTCCTGTACTAACCAGTACTCAGTAATATACCGCAAAGATGTTCCTGTACAACCCAGCACTCATTAATAACCAGCAGAGACGTTACGCATGTCAGGGTGTGCGCGAGACTGACAATAACAATTTGTGGGCTGAGGCGGCACGCTAATGGTACGCTAACGCTAGCGCACACGCCTGCTAGCAGAGCGCTCACTCACAAACCCACAGACGCCGAGGACTCGGGCCAGCCAGGCACACCATAAATCAGGGGAAGTGTTTCCGAGCCCTGGCCCACTCCATTTAAGGACAGATGAAGGAGAACAATGCTCAGGGAAGGAGGGAAAGTCTGCGCATTCAGCACAACAGAAATAAAAGCGAACGGTAAGATATTTAGGTCAAATCCCAGCGGGAATCAGTGAACGCTCTTGGATGAAGTGCATGTAGGTTTATGGCATCATCTGCAGGCAGATTTGTCAGAGGGCCATTAAGGGTCCTTAATAAAAGTATGCATAAATATACTGTAGGTCAGTGACGCCCCACCCTCATAGTTCTCTGTGTTCTCGGCTTGCAAAAAAATAAACAAAACCAAAAACAAATCACGTGACATTTGCACACACTGACGTCTCTGGAAACAATGCGGTGAAGTCTGTCACCTCTGGGACTGTACTGGGATTGCCTCCAGAAGAATATTCTGCTGAGATGCTGTGCTGCACAGTTCAGAGGAACTGCTGAATTAAGCAGTTCAGACAAGAGACCCCAGTCCCCAGTCGAAACAGTTGGATGTTTCCGAAAGCAGTCCAGGTTAAATTAGATATCTCGCTCAAGAGTACAAACTGCAGTTCAATGCATTAGAAAACAAACCTGCAGCTCTTTAACCACACCCAGAAGACCCCACTGGCTTAGTTCAGGCCTTAAGGTACAACACCCCATATATCTCCCCTACATTACCTGCGCTAAGTTCTCTGCCAGGGGTTCCCAAACTCAGTCATGGGGACCCTGTATAGGTTTGCTTTCCTTCTAGTCACAATTGTAACCCGTGTTGTAATGAACTGTTCATTGCTCTTAATATGACCCTTTTATGTCTACTGCGATATCATTTTTGACAGGTCATGTTATGTCAGAGATAGATCTTCCTTGAAGACTAAGAGTTCCAAATTCACATCCCAGGACTGTTAATCAGTTTGATCATCCAGTGTTTTATTTTTTATGTTCAATACTATATGGAAAACGGTTACTTCAGAAAGGAGTTACATTTTTAAAATTGCTTCAATTATAAACTCCTATCTGCAGTAAATGTAGAAATGTAGTTACTGACGCTAAACCATGAAAAATGTGAAAAAAGTGTTCAGAAATGAAGCAAATTACAAAGAGCCATACCACCCTTTGGGGTAAAATAAGCTAAAGGAAATACTTAAATGCGTGTCTTCAACAACCTTAACTGATCAAGTGATTGACTTAAACAAAAACCAGCACAGTGGTCCCCCAACAGAACCCTGGTCTTAGGAATTTCCCTCTATACCTCTGTACACATCACAGTGTTTCTGACCAGGCGCAGATATCACGGCTGACAACGAGGAGAAACCAGCACAACACTGACTGCTACATTGCTTCAGGGTAGTCAACATGCTGTAGGAGTAGTCTGTTGCAAGCTCAATCAAAGAAGTTCACCTTTAACGTACCCTTTATTCAGGAGTAAAAACATATCTATTCAGACAGAACAGAAAGTGCTTCTCCCCTCTGTATAACAGACGGTGTAATGGCCAAGTCCAATGTTCCCACAGCGCACAGCAGGATAGAGGTGGGATGCTTGCTTCTACAGGGGAAAAAGCACACAGCGCCACTCGGACAGACTCATTTATTGTGTCATGTTCACTCGCGGTATTGACAGCCAGTCAGGGCACGTGGCCAGTAGAGGCCATTATAAGTGAGCCACCCACTGTTTCCTTTCTGAGTTATTAATAATGGTTTCAGCCTCCTGCCTCAAGAGTCAGTTTCCAATTAAAAACATACAGGCCCACAGAGCTTCCAGTCAAAGCAGGCTCAAGCACGCTGGCTCCTTAAAATGAAGAAGTACAAAGTGGCCCTCATGTTTCTGCGGTTCTGTTCTGCTACTGAGAAAAAGTCAGACGCAGGGATGTAAAAAAACCACAGAAAAAATGCAGTACTTTCCCCAAACTTGTTTATTTTGCACTTCAGTTAATGATTTCTCCCTACAAGCCTCTGTAGTCTCCCCCCTGCTCAGAAAGCAGAAGCATCGCACCCATTTTTCATGGAAGGGGAGAACCACTTTTTCTAAATTTACAGCCATACTCTACGCTGCTAAACCAATGCTAAATTCTCAGACTTCCCTAGTTCACGCACTTGGCAAGTGTTCCAGAGAAAACAGTTCCCTGAGGTCCAGGGGGAGTGAGTAATAACTGAGTAAGGCCGAAAGGAGGTTCCTCTGAGGCGTGAAGTGGCCAACCAAAAAACCACTCCGCCGTCTGACCAAGGTCATCGATAACCTGGCTCCTCTACATCTGATCCCGGCATTCGCCCAGAGTGCAATGTTTTCACAGCAGAGAGCTGTGAATCATGGCCTTCCCTGGAAAAATCCCAGTCCTGTGACTGCAGCCAAATCACAGCACTGAGAATATCTCAAGCAATTCTTTTAAAAATGTGGAGATACTTCAAGTCACTCAAAAGTCAATCATCATCAAATCAGCCAAAACAAAGAAAAGATGAAGTGGCTATGTGAAAACGCGGTGAGATGTTTCAAATCAATCGAAATTCAATCAACTTCAAATAAGGCAAATGTCCTTTTCAGTGTGTTTTTTTTCTTCAATTTTCCTTTTGAAAAGCATGCTGGCCTGACCTCATTGCTTTTCCCGACACCATATTTCTCATTTACTTAGTGTTTCACAACACCTTAATGTAAGTAGGACAGTGATCTTGGTCTGGTCTTGTCTTGGCTGGATTGTATCTTTTAACAAAATACATTCCACTTTGCAGGTCCGCACATGCAAACTGCCACTCCCAATTCTCAGCTCCAAAACCCCGCTACCGGGCCCAGAGGTAAAAACAGCAGCAATCCTCCACAGAGATGGCAAGTGTGTGACAGCTTGTATTTCCTTAATAATAAATCTCAGTAAACGTATGGTGTCATTCTGAACTGAGGCCTGATTCACCTCTGTATGCATATTTGTAGAACGGACAGAAAGATGACAATACGTGGCATCATATGGTCTAAATCTTTAGACAGGCATTCACAGAGGCTGCCTAAAAATATGTCCATGTTATACACACTTATGTCTATGGGTGCTTTAATGGATGTCAATGGCTGTATAACCCCATAAAGCACAGTGAAGAACCATTTTTAACTTTATTTATTCAATATCATCAGCATGAAAAGACAATTACGATTATGATTATGATTTAAAAATTATGATTATTAGTTATGCACAACTAATGGTCATTTGCCACCCAAATTGACACAAAATTACAGAAGAACCGAAACTATGCAACTCAAGAACAAGGGGTGAGGTCAAAGTTCATAATTTATACCTTAGCTCGTCTCCGGTTGATAACTTGTCACTCAATAGAAAAGGAAAATTATTCAGAGTAACGTCCAATTTTAAACCTTTCGGTAGTTTTACACCATTGTTTAAACCAGTTGCATCATTTGGTCTCAGGCTAGCTAGTGTACATGCTGGACACCTTGATGAATCAGAACAGAGTATATGGCAAAATCATAATTTAACACACCTGGAAGCTGTAACATGGGACAGAGACATACTGTAATTTTACACCTGGAGGTTGTGTCATACATTGAAGTACTGGTAGCTTTTAACTAAGACATATTAGCTCCATACTGTATATACTACACTGGAATAATCAGCTCTGCACCAAAACTGGGTGCATTTATGAGCTGTGCCACTGGGGTGCCCACCTTTTCAGCTGAATTCCATGATAAGCTAATGACAGACAGCTGAAGACTGTTCCTGTCAATCTCAATGAAACATTTTACTGTGGTCTATGGACAGACTAGGTATGCACAGCTAAATGGCTAACTAAGCCATGTTAATAGGTAAATCCGTTCATGCACACATGCTCTCCAGGAATGGAATTGCTCACCTTCCTCTCCCTCACACACACACACACACACACACACACACACACACACACAACCTCCCCTTATGACCTACATTCTCAGTCATATTGCAGGAATGCTCAACCTTACAATGCAACAATAGCAGCACAGTGGCCAGCCAGAATGACGGATGGATTTTTGTGCAGCCATTGCACTTCCTCTTGCAGAACAACTATCATGTGCTTGTGGTCCTTGCAATTCCAAGTTTGTGTTATATTGTTATTTACTGTAGCAGTTTTCCTGGTTTTTAGCTTCCAGGCAACTTTGAGCTGTCTACAGAGAGGGCAGGGCCCACATTTTGGTCGAGAGTGGGTGGTTATTTGGAATTTCCACCGCCGCGCTGTTACAGTAAATCAAACACCAGAAATTCCAGCAAAAAGCGGTTCTAGATCCCACAGACACAGAATATGACTAATATTTATGTCACAGTTGTTCAACGAGTTTGGGAAACTTGGTTAAGGGAAATAATTTTTCTCTATTAATCAGGAAATAGCCTATTGATTTCAGAGCCAAAATACCTCTGGTGCCACTAATATCTGGCTTCATTGCTGAACGTGCTCTCCAGCTACCAATGAGTGCAAAAGTTCTTGATGTGTGTGTCGTTATGACATATACACAGCCCTCTGTCTCTGGCTGAGACAGCTGTTGGTGGGTGGTGGATACTACTGCCTGCTATTTCCTTACCCTAAGTCCCACAGGGAGCCTGGAAATATCTAAAATACCCACCAGCATTGTTCTTCTGGTCGTAACAAATGTGAAGCACCTCTTTGTTTTTCTACCAGTAAGGGGATGTCATGACCGTCCTCGATTTCTCTCTCTGATTCAGACCACGTTAGGCCCGCCAGTCTCCAACTGGGTCTGAGCAGACAGTCCACAACACGGTTAATATCTGGTTCTGCTGTAATTGGGAACACTTGCAAAGAACCATGTAAACGCTGCCCAGGGCCTCGGCCTGGTCTTAATTGCCTGGTCACCTGGGAGACCCTGCACGCAGATGCCCAAATCCCCAGGGATCAGCTAACGGGATTACGGAGCGCCCGGCCTTGCCAGAGCCAATCACACAGGCCGGCGCTCTTGAATGGGAGAGTGAAAGTGTACAGGACGCTACTCTTCCCACACTAGCCCGACAGGGAATGATGACCGGATTCAGATTGGGGATACCTCCCCCTGCAGCAGAACTCTCTTCTTTCCCCAAACCGTCACCCTCACATACACACAGCATGAATCTGCTCAAGAACTCACTGGTCTTTAACTCTTCATTCACTTTAACATTTTTTTTTGTCTTTTTTCAATGAGTAATAATGATTTAATCCAATGTTTGTGATTAATCAATAAATGGCAAGTCTACGGTGTAATGCGTAAAGTCTTCAGAAACAAACCAAAGGCAAATGGTGGATTCAATTCAAAATCACAGGGGGCTTGCTCCTTACTGTGGGCTAAGCAGAATTAAACTTTATTGTCACCAGCTACTCCTATTATCCAAGTACAGTACTGCAATGTTTCCTGTGCTGCAGATTGGTTACCACACTTTTTACAATGTGCTTTATTCTGAGGCATAAACAGCCCTTAGACCAAAAGTTTTTTTAATGCGAAACTCCAAGTTTGACTGCAATTCAAGTCTATCTGGCATTAACAGACACGCTCGGCTCTCTAAGGTGTAGAACCAGTTGGGTGAAACTGATGACGACCAAACTGTAAATTGAGTCCACATCCATTCATAACTGAAAGGCACCATTTACAGACTGTACTCTCAAGAACCTAAATTATGATGACATCATCCTGTAAACTCTCCACTGAGAAAATCTTAAAAAATGCACAGAGAGCTGATGGTGCCTCCTGGGCAAATAGGTATGCCATCACTCCTGATGAACTCCACTCAGAAATGTACTAACTATAAACACATACAACCCCGTGAAAATGTATAATAATGTTACATATACTCCACTGGAGCGCATACACTTTTTTCATGGCTATGTATCTTAACTGTATAATTCAGGCCACACAACCTACCTAAGAATTAAATTCATACTTCTGCCCTAAGACCTTTTTGGATTCATAGAACACCGACCACCTTCAGGCATATTGGATGATATTTTACGCACAACATTTCTCCCCATGCTAAAAACTGCTTGGAGGCTCCTTTGGACTGTAGGCCTGGGGTACCTTTGTGGGGAATGGGCTCCTGGAGACCCCCTGCAAAATGAGAAAGAATCACATTTTTATTTTTATTATACTTAAATAATTTTGATATTCTGTTAACACACTTGTTTCACAGGCTTATGTCCATAATTTTCTGGTAATTGTTGTAAAATAACCATTTATATTACCAGAGTGTTGTCAGTTTTGGGGGCTCTGAGATGAAAGGTTTGGGAACCCAGGTCCTAGACAAGAGGAATCCAGGAAGTGCTGCTCTCTGCTCTCTGTCTGAGGCATTCCATCATTTTGCGTTTCCAGGGTTTCCCCCACACAGGGCCCCGGACGGCTTCTTTACAGAGAATGATTAACCGCAACCAGGGGAAGAAGGCGGGGCCGCCGCTTCACAGGACAGAGTAAACGGAATCACTTGATGAAACGGATTAACCTGCGGGTCACGCCGCTACGGCAAACGTCCCCCATCCCGCGCGGCCGCGACTGAGTAAAGAACGTCCCCCCCACACACGGCGACGCGCGCACCTGCCTGCCAGCCTCTGACCCCACTGTTTGAGGAGCTTGAGGGAAAAACCATTAGCACGCCATTAACACGAACCCAGCCTCAACACACTCAGCCAGCCAGACCACCACCACCAGAAGAGAGCTGGATAGTTCACTTTACCTACAAAAACACTTTGTTTTGGCATCCAACCTGGCATCCAACCTCAGACTGCTATAAACCACGGCACAACCGTAAGCTTATTTAACCGATTGAGTTCACTTACTTCTGTAATCATTGAGGACAGGGCTACACCACAGCTTTGCAGCTGCCTTATGGCCAGAAGAGAGCAAAAAAGGCTAAAGAGCTCAGAATTCCGACCAATATCTGAGGTGGTATTTAATTTAATTTATTTTAATATATCAATATCGGACCATCTGGGCTCAGAGACTATGCTGTCACAGTGCTGTTTATTAATGCATTTATATGATTGCATCAATGTGGTTACCTTAGCCTCTAGGTGTGCTCAGGTGTCAAAAAATACAATCAACAACCTTCAGCAGGAATTGTCTTCATGCTGAGAGAACACAAATGTGTTTAAAAGGTGCTGAAGTTCAAAGCACCGAGTTCTGTATTTGACATAAAAGCTGCTGACACACAACCTACTCCTCTATCCACAGGCTCTTTAAACAAACTGTAACCTGTCAACAAAACAAACATGGATGCCGTTATCTCATGCACAAGCTGTGCACAGTTTTCTGAATGCCTTTTAATACTAATAATTAATCCTAGGCCAAATACTTATTGGAAATACTTCAACCCTTTAGATACCAGTAACCAACCAAAATAAATGATTGCATGAAGTTAGCTGGGTTGGCTGGGTGTTCAGGGACAGGTCACATAAGGAGAGGTCGGGGGGAGGGGGGGGGGGGGGGGGGGCGGGGTACCAGGGCAACCGGACTCCGTTTCGTCGCCGTCTCCCACTCAACAGGCAAGACGTGGCTGCTCTAGTAGCAGTATTGGCAGCCATCGTGCGTGGGTCAGCCAGAGGCGTTTCATCCGTACCGCCTTTCCTAATAAAACACACAGGGTTTATAAACTCCACATTCCTTCCTCCGCCTTTCCATGACCTCACATCGGCATGGATTTCCGTTCAATCGGACAGCGATACAAAGATCCCTCTGGATGAGAATCGATATTAATGGACAAGGGTATGAGGGTATCTGAGGCAAACTTTAGGTTACCCTAATTCCATAACAACCAGTCACTGCTATATGTTGGAGCAGGGGCTTTTTCTGTCTGTAACTGATACATTGCAAAATAAAGCAGAATGGTTGAGCAGTCAATAAACAAAAATACTATCTGGTTTTAATACGTCACCAAAAATATAAATAGCCCTTCAGTAACTGGGTGTACACCAGATATGTATACATTGATCCTGAACTTCATTTGATGAGGGTTCATGTATAGAATACACTGCCTCTGGCTCCTACATGGCTATGAATATCTCTCCAATAACATATCGGTTTCTATGACAGCGTCCTCGTTGTCGCACAAATGTGCATGTGCTTCCTTATCTTAAAACAGTCCAGCATTAGCAAACAGTGATTAATTCTTCCTGGCATGGCTAAAGCTTGAGATATGCAAACAACACACTTCACTCCCATAAACTCTTATTCAGAGGGTTCTGAATCCCCGCTAAATAGCAAACTAAATAGAAGAATGCGACAACACACCAATATAAAGTGCCATTCAGGTTTAATGTGCGTTTTCAATACACAAATGTCTTCCTCGACATGGTTAACAAATACAAAGACACAATTTGCTTAAATAAACTTAGACACACCCATGGTGAGAGGTCAGTTCACCATAGCATGAGCACACCACCAACACATCAATAGAGGGTCACAAACTGAATGTGGAATTCATTCCTCTGCACTTCACTTCACAATTCACTCCATCTCTGTGATGGACTGCTGTTGCAGGGATGGAATCAAATGGCCACCTGCCTTCCACAGGACAAGACATACAATAAGCCCTGAGCTGAGCTCATCTGAGCAGACATCCCATTCTGTAGCAGGTGTTCAAATTTTAGCCCTCATCTCTGAATCCATTTGTCCGTTTGAACGCATCTGTGTCCCCCGTACAGAGACAGACAGAGCAGGCGCAGAAACATCAGCAAGGCAGGCATGGCTGGGGCAGACTGTGAGACAGAACAGGGAAGGAAAGCCTTGGAGGACCGTGCCTCCAGATCCATGAACCCTACTGAGTTTAGTCCAGCGTTTCCCAACCTTTCTCCTTCCGCAGCACACTTTCCAAATTTACAGAATCTCACGGCACACCACCTTGAAAAGCATAAAAAATAAACACCCTGCAGCCCCCCTCCACACACGCACGCACGTAGGCCTAAACGTTCTTTTGGGGTTTTAATTAAGCAATGTACATTATAATGACATTTATTTTGGCTTTCTGTGAATGGGATTTGTTCATTTAAGGTTTTTGAATTCATTTGAACATTAAAACATTTTTTAGAGGATTTTTCACACGGCACACCTGACCTCGCCTGACGGCACACGGGAGTGACGCGCGGCACACCGGTTGGGAAACGCTGGTTTAGTCTACGAGAGAAAGCTCTAAATTATCGATGAGAGCCGCTGAAGATATCATGCCCAAATATGGAACCAACAGCAGTGCAGCTCACCTGCAGCCAGGAATTCAGCGGAGGAACACTAGTGAACTCTGAATTTGATTAGAGAGAAAACTATAAGCCATGCAGAGGTTCTATAAGCATTAGTCTTACAAAGTAAAATAGTTGTATGCTCACATCAACCTTCTTTATATTTAAATTAGACATCACAGACCATGTTGAAATTCTAATAAAAATATGCAGAGAACCAAGCTTATTATTTTTTATGGAGTTAGTCCTAGCTTTTGGTCGATTCAAGCCTATAACGACATAATTGGATTGATTTTAATGAATCGGGTTTAATTAACTCAAGTGTACGTGCTTCAGGCACTCAGCATTTCAAATAAAGATTATTCTTCACTTTTAATCCTCCACCAAACTGAAATTTCCCTGAGACTCCAGGACCAGGGTTGCCCATCCCTGTCCTTATTATTCAGTGTATTGTGAATCTCTCTAAAAAATATGTCCAACAGAGGACAAAAAAATCTGGTTAGCTATAGCAATGTCGGATAGTACTACTTAGTGCTGCATTTTTACCTATAAACTTGTTTAATTTGAATTAACACTGAATATATTACTGTGTTTGTGAGTATAGTATAGTTCAAGGTTTTAAAATAGTATGTGTGCGCGTGTGTGTGGGTGAACAGAAACGTGCTTCAGATATGACAATGATTAAGAACTGTGCATGTAAAGTCTAAAAGAGACGTTTCCCAAACGTTTAGCATAAAGGCAAAATGGCAGCCTCATTTTCAAAAAGCAAACAATGAGCAGCCTGTGTTTCCGTGGCAACGGCACAGGTGAAGCTGATAAACTCTCCCACCTGACAGTGAGGCTCGGTGCTAGGCACATCGGCCAACCTTACAATCACAGCCTGCTTCTCTTTAACCTGCATTTGGCACGCGAGGGAGGGGGAGGAGCCTGCGAGCTCGCTTTCAAGTCAGGAAACGAGAGCTGCCAAACAGACGTATCGCCTTCAAAACTGAACGCCAGAGACCTGCAAAAGCCCCTCATTAGATTTCATCGAGATGGCAAAATTGGCGATCTCAGACGCGGTGCAAAATCTGACTTGGATTCAAAGAACGGAATTCCCCTGCAGCCAGGACACAGGTTTAATTTAGAGAGGAAGACTGCAGACTCAACACTTAAACAGGAAACTAAATGGATATATTTTCAATACTATTTCAATGTTTGTTTGTTTTTAACATACACAAACTACTGTCATCCAGGAAAAGATTCATTTCATTCATTGTTTTCAATTTATGCTGCTAACTTTATTTGAAAAACACATTTGCATGCTTCACCACGTCAGCTGCAATAGATTTTAGATTTTCTTGATACATCAGATAAGAAAATGCATGAATGAATGCATACAGATTCAGACTTTTCATGCATACAGATGCACCCATTTATTTAGAGACCTGCAAAAATACACTATACGCCTCCTACACAAATGCATCTATCAGAATTGTGGACATTTAGGCAGTTTTGCAGGTGGCACAGCGTTTATATAAAAAAAAGAGACAAGCAAACCGTTTTACATATGAAATACGTACATGCAAATACATATCTCACATACATGAACGTGAAATACTGCACATCTCTGTTTAGGGGTTAGTGGAGCACCCTTTTTTTAGTCCTCCATCTGGTATCACTTGTTAGTAACAGCGTGTCATTGAGTTCAAAGGCAGCCTGTTCCCTAGGTATCCACAGCGGATTGGATTCGACGGGGCTAAAATAAGAGGGCTGCAGCTGGTGAGGGGACACCCTGGAGCATTGCTGAGAGTTGGGTTCCATTCTTCACATTCCCACAGCCACCTAACCTACCGCAACTCCCCCCTCCTGCCCCCACCCCCACCCCCTCATGCACCATCGCCCTACACCCCGCCTTCCTGTGCTCACCACCTCAAACGCAGCACCCCCTATACAACCCCCCACCACCACATTCTGCATCATGAAATCAAAGTATATCACAGGGCACAAGCAAAAATACAATAAAATGTATCCTCTTACAAAACACCTCCCAGATAAATGAATCTATAAACTATAGTCAGCGTGGTGGAGGAGTAGGTTGCTTTGAAAGAGGCCCAGAACTATAAACCATACAAGAACAGGACAGCAACTTGTATTAATAATGAAAAACATACATGCAGATACATATTTCATATGTATGTGTTTTCATTGTTAATACAGGTTGCTGCCCTCTTCTTGGATGGTTTATAGTAACCATATCCAGTTTCTTTAAAATATTTTTGGGATTTGAAAGCCCATAATTCATAGAAGAGAATAAAAAGAGATCTTTCTCTCCGAAAGACTCAGATGAGCAGACTTTGTTCAGTCATAGTGACTGCAGTGAAAGCTTTGGGGATGGATCCACACAATTAATTCCAAGTCATATCAATCAACTTCAAGCTCCACCCTTCACCCAAGAAGTGCATCACAAAAACATAACAGCCAAAACAAAGTCCTTGCCCCCAACCGAAATCGAATGAAGCTAAAAGCGGGGTCATTTTCTTTGGTCCGGTAGCTAAAGAAAGCTGTTTTCTTTCAGCTTGCGCCAATCCCTTGGCATATGATGGCTCATCAGGTCCTGCCTCATTACCCAGGCAGAAAGGCTGGCTTGTGTCCTGGGTCAGTCTCTCGCTGTTATCTGGCCAAACTGAGAGTGATGCACGGCCCAAAGTATGCCGTATTTACATAAGCAGAATCGGAGTCTAAGTCGTAAGCAGATCATCCTCCATCTTGTACCATGCTGTTTTTCAGTTCTGACGCTGCCATTTAAGGTTAAACTAGAACAAGAAATTCATGTTCCCCCGCTACATTAACCCCTCTCGCTTGTTTGTTTTGCGGAAAAGTGTCACGTAAAAGTAACAAGTATAACCAGTAACAGTGAACAACTGCTGATTGGTGCACGCTAGTCACAAGATGAAGGAAAATACCCTTAAGTGGACAGTGTCTGTATTGATCCCGCAGGAAGAGATGCTTAAGGGGTATTGCCCTGATATGCTGCGCAGATATGCAGTGTGTTCCTCATTATAAATGCAGGGCCACAGAAAAGCATTAAACAAGGAATACACCAGGACAGACAGTGCAGTTGTATGAAAATAACTCAGGTTAGGGTGGTGCGGCGCACCAAGAGGTTAACCACCCTGAAGTGGTTTTTGCATCGAAAATCTATATAGAAACAGCTCTGAAATACAATTCAACTAAACGGTTATAGCATGGTGTAGTTACTTTCACTTGTATTCTGAATCAGCTGGAAACAGAATGTCCAATTGAAACAGAATATTTTAACGGCTATGAGGCTGCTTTTGCTGGAGCTACGTGAAAGGCATGTGTCATACTGTCTCTCTTATAGGATAATCTCTCAACCAACAAGTATTTAAGCAAGCCTGATATATTTTCCTGTGTGAGAATAATTTCTCGTCACAAATTTGACAGCATGATTCAGACCCGCTTGTCAAACCAAGGTGAAGCGCGTGGGTAATTTACATACAGCCCGTCTTTCCTTGCACCTGGGGGAAAATAGGCAGAACCAAGATGCCCAGAAACATTTTATAATCAGTGACACGCCAACTGAACACCTGCAGGAACAATAGTGCTGTCCCCCAGGTTATTCCAATCACAAATGCAGTTTAATTCCAATTAAAGTAGAGAAACAAGTGGAAACACTGACTGTAAAAACCTTTTACTGAATACTAAGTAGCCAAAATGTGTTTATATCAATACATAGCCTAATATGTGGTTGTTGGCTAGTTACATGCCTCCTATTTCTCTTTCTCTTTTAAACCCCAACTGACTTTCCCAGAATGCCCTGCAGGCCTACTCCATTGCGGGCACCAGTTGTTGACAGGCATGCCAAGCTGGCTGAAAGAAGCCAGCCTTGCATGACCGCTATGTGCTAGGCTAACCAGTCAGATGTGAACCTAAACCTGACCCCACCCTTCTGTCTTTTCTTAGCGCTCAGTCAACCATCATCAGGACACCAACCAACCAGATCCACATCCTGCAAGCCTCCTGTTTCCAGGTCACTGAGAGGGCAAGTAGAGGACCCATCTCAGTCAAGGAAAGTCAATACACTGACATAATAATACAATATGTCAGGCCTCCCCAGACCTAGCTTTGGAGAGCCACAGGGGCTGCTGGGGACCCCAACCCTGGTCCTGGGGAGCCACAGGGTTTACCAGGGTGCTTAACCTTGTTCCTGAAGAGCTGCAAAAGCTGTAGATTTTACAAGATGCATTACAAGATGATAAACAAAAGTGCATATAATAACAGCCAACAGTTTTTATTTGATTGAGTTGTTTCCTCAATCTTGACACTAATAACCATACCCGCTGACATTTTCAATAACACCTGCGAGCGTGTTGAAAAGAAGGAGAACAAAGTGGTTTTGTGTACTGCTGTATCCGAAGGGCCCTGCCCGCGTACACTTTGAGGGTTTTAGTATCTGAGGAAGGCAGTGAGTCTGAGCGGTGGCGCCCATGTGCTGCTAAAGAATCTCGATGAGGACACGGCACGCATCAGCATCTGACACACAGACGCGCCAGAGACACGGCTGTAGCTGGCTCAGCAAAGCAGCTCATTCACGCAGGACAAATGACCAGCAATGCGTTTGGCAGTGGGACAGCATTCCTTTCAGGAAGGCAGACTGAAGAGTCTGTCAGTTGCACTGGAGTAAAGCTGGTCCATTATTGTCATCTACGAACCTTGAACAAGCTATTAAAGGCAAATAAATGAAGTTTTGTATTTTTCGTACAGTTCTTGAAAAATGATCTAAAAGTAACGTGAGTGTTTTCTGTCTGCTCACAGACTCTGCTTGTCTCACTGTACTGTATGTCACAGCTTGATATGGATATCTCTCGACAGGCCGGCTCCTTGCAGCCGCATCCACATTCTGCAGCCCCAGCTCACTTTCCCCAGCTCCCCAGACTCTCGACCCCCTCCCGGGGAGAGTTTGCTTTCGCAAGCAGCAGAACCCCAGCAGTGTGTAGGGCTGCTCCGGAGCAGCGCCCAGGCCTGCCCCCTGTCCCGCACAGACCGCCACGAAGCAGGACGAGACAGAGAGGAGGAGAGGACTGAGAGACGAGGAGAGAGAGGATGGAGAGCGGAAGTGAGAGAGGAATGAGAGAGGAGAAGACTGAGGAGGCAGAAAAGATAGAGATTAGGATGGAAAGAGGAGGAGAGAGGACTGAGAGAGGAGGAGAGAGAGGAATGACAGCAGGAGAGAGGACGGAGAGAGGAGAAGAGAGGAGTGAGATTGGAGGCGGATACTGAGAAAGAGGAAGAGGGGGGAGAGTGAGGAGTGTGGAGGGGAAATACCGCTACATCATGGATTTGGTGACAACCCAGCCGAATAACCTCTGCCAAGAATCCCCCTTCCAACCCCCCACCCCCACCCCGACTCCCACCCTCTCTGACTGCTGCTCTGTCTGCTTCCAGACCTCAAGCAGAAGCTCAGAGAATGCTAAAAAATCCCAAAAAATGATTTCGGTGCTCACACACCCACACCACACACACCCTTTACATTCATGTCCACCTCTGAAGTGACACAAAAAATTAGCCTACGTTTCATTACTATTAGATTTAGTCTACTTAGAGGACTGACAGAAAATATGACCCCTTCTTTAGCTAAAATAGCTTCCAGTGTATTAAATAACCATCTCAGAGTGCTGATCTAGGATCAGTTTGTCTATTTAACCCATAATGGATGAGGATGGGATATTGACGGGAAAACTGATCCTGGATCAGCACGCATACTCAGAGACGTTTTATGAATATGGGTCCTGTTCCTCTGCGGAAAAGCATGATATATTTGCGTATAACACTTAAACCACATACCCGGCAGGTATTACAAGCATGACTGTCATCCCCCACTGGTAAAAATAGAAAGAACACCAGCATCAAAACAGCATTGAACCAACAGGCATTATTAAGCATGTACGCAGATATCTCACCCATTCTAAACCAACAGCAAGGATTAGCCTACTCCTTAAACAGAGCAGGACAGACATTCCTTAACCTGTCCTTCTACGGTACATGGGCCTATAATATATTTAATGAGATGCAGGCTCAAGCCTAGATCTGTGTTTCTACGGTGCATGTACCTAAATGATCTCTAATGGGATCCAGGCTAAAGATGTTGGACTGAGGAACATGAGCTGTGCATGTAAATGGTTTAGTTTCTTTTCTTCATATTGAAGCTCACACTAGAGTTAATGCAATAGCCCAGCTAATGCAGGAAATCCATGTAGGAGAGAATCTGAAAGCAGTGGGTCAATATCACCGGTTTAAACCAATCCTTTGCTGGGTTTTTTTTTTTTTTTTTGTATGCCTGTGTATCTGGTAACTCGGTTCGTTGTTTTTTTTATTGTGTAGCACTGCTGGTGCCAAATCAATTTCCTCCTTTGGGAATCAATAAAGGACTGACTCACTCAATCACTAATTCAGCATTACATTTTTTTACAGAGATGGACAGACTTCATAGAATGGACTGCATTCATATAGCGCATTTATCCAAAGCGCTTTACAATTTATGCCTCTCATTCACCAGAGCAATTAGGGGTTAGGTGTCTTGCTCAGGGACACTTCGACATGCCCAGGGCGGGGGATCGAACTGGCAACCCTCCGACTGCCAGACAACCGCTCTTACCTCCTGAGCTATGTCGCCCCCACATAGAAACGCAGCTTCCTTGGGTAAGCATCTCACAAATACGTACATACAGTATATGTCATGTTGCATACATATTCCCAGAATTCAGAATCAGTGTGTAAGCTGATAAGTGTTCATGAGCATTCATAAGCATGCACGCAGGGAAAAGCTACCCCCTGTTAGGAAGAGAAAATGTAAGGAACCGTGGTGCTGGCAGTGAACCCTGCTGCGTGACAGGCACCAGCCCGCAGTAGACCCTTGCCGTACACGTCTTATCCCCCGCCTCGGATTTTAAAATGCGTTTTGTATCCATGGCGATGATCTCTGCTGCCAACCCGGAACTAGCCAGCACTCACGGCTGGAAGGCAGACTGTTTTGAGCCCAGTTCGTGTCTCTAGGTGGGGCTGGCAGTCCACTGGGACCCCGGCGCCTCCGCCCTGCCTTTGTCTTGCTGCCACCCCCCACCCCCCGATCCCCATCCCCATCCCCCACCTCCCCCCCCCCAGCCTTGACCTTATTCTGAATCACCATTTCTCAAATCACGCGCACGACATCGTGTGCTGCTCGCACAGACACAGAAGCGCTGTGGCCGAGCGTTTTAGCATCCAGCAGACTCTCACTGCAGTCTCTGGGGCTCTCAGAAGGGAATCAGATTATAATGGGAAAACTATGAACAGGCCGTTTGTTATTCGCACTGAGCTATATTCCCATTAACAAAGGAGACAGAGCAGCGCATATCTCAGGCTCCATATTGCATGTCACAGCTGTACACTGCGTATGAGCACAACCGTATCAGCATAAAACCCACACACAAAGGCGCACACGCAAACATAGCACAGCTCCCCGATTCTGGTTACTAAAAAAAGGGCGTGTGTACAAAACAAGGGACACCAAAAGAAATGTGAGCCCGGATATGTATGCCATACCGAACCTGAAAAGCACAAGATTTGGCTGCAGCCCTTCGGCTTGCAGGCATCGGATGCAGCTTCTTCCGGTGTGTTTACATAGCATAGCTACAGAGAGCAGGAACTGGCAGTCTGCAGTGCGACCCAGCAGTGCTCTACAGGAAGGCGAAACACTGGCTGTCCCCCACGTCTCCATCATACAGAGCCACTCCAACATAACAAGGACTCGTTATGCCACCCTTCTACACACACAAGGGCCACTCGTATCTGCGACATGTATACATCCAACACAACAGAGGGTAGCACACAGATCCTCAACCGTAATGAGCACACGCACAAGTCCATCACTCAGACAAGCACTCTATTCACAGAGCGCAGCAAATTACCCCCCGGGTATCCAAAACAAACTGCAGTGTTTACTTCCCAGACTGAGGTACGCATAATATACTAACAATTGCAATTTTATAGAAGGATAGGATTTTTTTCCAAGACTAATGCAAAAAAATATCATAAAAATTGTCTCCCGTAAATGTCTCACCCTGAGGCAGAGGAACAGGGGCATTTAGATAAGCACAACGATCATGACTGGAAAAGGTATTTTTGGATTGAACATGATTTGAGGTGGGGTCAGAAGGTCAGGCAGGTAGAAGCAACAGGACGTGACTCACCTGGAAAGGTGTGGGGGTTGGGCGACCCTCTCTTCAGGCACTTGGAGCACAGGACGTGTACAGAATAATGGAGCCCTGGCCACTCCTGCAGGAGCACGTTCAGCTCCTCCACCAGAGGCGTTATGGCTTGCCAAGCAGTCCAGATATTTGGCAAAGAGGCGTGGCTAGCGATGGACAGGGTCTCGGCCTGCAGCCTGCTCCGGGACGGCCGGTAGCTGACCACCACCGGCACCTTGCCCCGGTAGGCGAAGATCTGGTGCTTCCCGTCGGCGCGCTGCACCACGTGGCTGTTGATCTGCACGCTGTAGCGGGCGAACAGGCCGGGGGGGAACAGGAAAGGGAAGCAGTACTCGATCTGCAGCTGCTCCACGGAGAACAGCTGCCCCGTCAGCGCCGAGCCGCCGTTCACCCAGGCCTCGGCGTGCGGCTCTTCGTTGCTGACGTAGCTGGGGAACTTGTACCAGAGGGTGGCGCCGTTGAGGGGCTTCCCCCGCGGCCTGTTGACGCAGTAGCAGACGCCCATCTTCTCCAGCAGCTCCAGGATGAGGTGCAGGTCCTGCTGAGTCTGGATGAGGGGGCTGAGGAGGAGGCGGATGACGTGGGAGGGGAGCAGGCCGTGGAGCAGGAAGCCCTCCACGTGGTGCTGGAGCTGGCTGGCCCTGGCCTTGTCCCCCCCACCACCGCCACCGCCACCAGCGCCGGCGCCGGCCCCCTGCAGCTTCTCCAGCAGCGCCGCCGAGTCCCTCTGGAAGAAGACGTTGAGGATGGCGATGAAGCGCGGCAGGTTGTGGAAGACGTACTCCTTGAGGGTGGGGCTGTCCTCGAAGTAGAGCAGCTTGCCGCTCTCGTGCAGGTAGGACAGGGCGCTCTGGAGCCGGTCCTCCGTCAGCCCCGCCTGCAGCCCCAGCCGGGCCGAGTCCCACCAGGAGAGCCACAGCTCCCGGGGCTTAAAGTGCAGCTCCTCCAGCGCCTGCCAGGACCGGGGCAGCACGCGGTGCAGGTTGGGGAATATCTCCCGGTGGTCGGCCACCGACGTCAGCTTCTCCCTCAGCCGCCGGACGTTCCGGCAGGCCCCCACGCAGCTGACGCAGAGCACCGGCGACAGGATCTGCAGCCGGTGGTTGAGCAGGTACTGCAGCTGTGACTTCCTGCGCCGCAGGTTCTTGTCGGAGACGCCGTAGAAGAGGACGTGCGGGCTGGCGGCGCGGACGTCGTAGCCCTGCTCCAGCGCCTGGTCCACCTGGCCGGCCACGGCCTGCAGGGCCTCCCTGTCCCTCCGCTCCTGCAGAGCGATCTGCCGGTGGATGTCCAGGCTCTTCTCCTCCACCTCCGCCTCCTCGCACAGGTCGGCGTGCGTGCCCACGAGGCACACCACCGCGTGGGGCACCTTGGCGCCCAGGAGGTGGAGGAAATACCCGACGTGGGCGTAAAATGTTTTTGGCGTGTACGTCTTTAAGTTCACCACCAGGATGTACAGGGCCCCGGGGGACAGGAAGAAGGGCTTTATTAGGTCAAAGTTCGGCCTCCCAGAGAGATCGTAGACAGTAAACGTCAGACTCCGGTCGGCGTCTGCTACCCAGTTAGTCACATCGATCCCCTGATTCCCAAGGGGGACCTGGGTGTCCTGCGGTTTTCCGACGACGCACCGCCTCAGCCCGGTTTTCCCGGCATTCTTCTGTCCCATCAGCACCAGTTTTAACCGGGGCTTCACAGCCGGCTGCGAATGCGCCAGCTCTTTCTGATAGGCAGCTATGTACGGGATGCCTTTCATGCAAACCTCATACGGAGGCTGTATGAGGGGGTTGTCCTTTACTTTCCAGATGTTAACTCTGGCCAGCTTTCCAAAGTTGTCAGGAAGTATCGCAATTTGGTTACCCTGTAAAACAAGCTCCTCCAGCTTCTCCAATTCTACAATCGAGTCAGGCAGATATGTAATTCTGTTATTGTCCAGCCATAAATTAGCAAGCTTACACAGCTGGCCGATCTGCTCCGGGACCAGCGTCAGTTTATTCCTGCTCAGATACAGCTCTTCCAGGCCCGCAATCTGGAAGATGACGAGGGGGAATTCCGCAAAGGCGTTGGAGGACAGGTTGAGCATCTTCAGCCTCTGCATCTTGCCGAAGGACGGTGGCAGGGCTGTCAGGTTGTTACTATCCAGCATCAGGCTCTCCAGGTTGCTGAGGTCACAGAAGGAGTCGGGCAGCGAGGAGATCAGCGTGCCGCTCAACCACAGGATTTTAATGGACCGCAGCTTCCGGATGTCGCTCGGCAGAACCTCAAATCTGTTTCCGGAACAGTCTAGCTCCTCAAGGTCGCCAAGCGCCAGCATCTCCAGGGGGAAGTAGTCCAGCTTGTTGTGGTCCACGTCCAGCGTGCGCAGCCTGCTGAGCTGGGAGAAGGACCTGGGGAAGTCCCGCAGCTCGTTGAAGCTGATGTCCAGCTCCTCCAGGCCCTGCAGCGTGCCAATCTGCGACGGCAGGTACTGGATCTTGTTGTGGCTGAGACACAGCTTCTTCAGCCCCCTCAGGAGGCCTATGTCCTCGGAGAAGTAGCCCAGGCAGTTGTGGCTGAGGTCGAGCTCAGTCAGCTGGCCCAGCTCGAACACGGCTGAGGGCACGGCGGGGAACTTGTTCCGGCGGAGGACGAGGATGCGCAGGTTGGTGAGGGCGGCGCCCAGCCCCTCTGGCAGCTCTTGGAGGGAATTGTTGCCCAGGTTGAGGACCTCGATCTCTCTGATGTTCTCGGGTAGAGTGATCTTCTGGCAGTTTTTGGCGCTCAGGGTGAGCTGTCGCAGGTTACTGCGCAGCTTCCTGGAGCGTACGGCCGCGTCCCTCCACAACCTGGCTGTTTTCAGATTGCTGTCCCTTCCAGCCATGGTTTCGCAGAGAGACCCCACCTCCTCCTTTTCATTGAGGGAAAGCATCTATTATCCTGGCAGCATGGTGCTCTGCTTCCTTGGCTCGCCAATTCGCGCGATCCGCACCATAGCCGTCACAAAGTCAACACTGGCAAAACAAATGCTATCAAAACCAAATCTTGGCGAAAAATCGTAGGTATTTTCCATTGTGTCCGGAAGGCGAATATAAAGCAGCGCAGGCATTTCATGCATGCACTTATTCCGCGGCGCTGAATGCAGAACAACAGAAACCAACCTTACCGCAATTAATGGGTCGATTTTATAAGTCCAAACGGTCCGGTCTGAAAGCAAAGCGGGTTGCCTGGCACCGCCAGCGGGTCCTCCGGTACCACGACATCAACACTATCTGATTTAGATCTGATTGATTCGAGTCAAACAACACACATTCCGCGCACCACCCCGCCTCAGTGCGTGCCTCCGCCTGTGTTCGCAGACTGCAGTTGTAGGTCTCCTCTCTGAGTGTGAGGCTGCAGCGACGCCTCGAAAACACTGCGTCAGAATCCTGATCCCACCTTCCCGAAGCAGAAACAATGAGAGCAGAGGGGGGGAAAGGAGTTGTCATCGTGAAACAAGAATCCTGAAAACCAACTATCCATCCCGTAGTCTTAACAAAATATTACAACAAGAGGCGCATTCGTTTTATTTGTTATTATTTTATTTTAAAGGGAGCATCATTCCTTAATATCCGGATGCTTGGTATAGGAATCGCACAACTCGTCTACTTGAGATAGTCCGCGTCCCAGCGAGCTGTGCATTTTGCTTCTGAAATACATGTCCAGGTCACTACATAAAATGCGAAAAGGACATGTCCTTTAATGATGCCTTACATTTTCAGTGCTAAATACACGACCTCAAAGTGACATATAAATCAGTCACCTAAAGGTTTTTCATAACGACCGTTAGCCTATAGGCTACAGGGGCATATTAATGCTGTGTGCCTGCGTAGTGTCTTGTGTTGTCTTTGAATGGACGAATAAGGAAATTTCCTGAAATCCGTGTTTGTAATATAGCCTATTACTCGGTAAAGAATGATACCGAAACACAAAATGTCTATGCCAATCCCAGCTTTTGTGAGGGAGACGATTGTCCTTTGTGTTAGAAAATACAGTGAGTTTGTCTCCACCCAGCGGAACATCTGTGTTTACGGGGCAAATTGAAACACATTAAACTCAGAAACATCCCGATAGCCTTATCTGTGTCAAAAAACGTTTAGCTGCATTTTAGATGCGTATGTTCCCGCATCTATCCTACTATACTTTATCTGAATACCGAACTCTAGGTTCATTTTTGTAGCTAAGCAAACAGGGCTCATATTTATCCTACCAAATCTGTTTGCCAGAGGAACATGCAATGGAACATCGCATATTTTCTACACAACACTGCAGGCGGACTCGGAGCGCCGGATAGTGGACAATCAAGAGCAGTACAAGCCAGAGCAAACAAAAAATATGACTGACAAAACGCAACAGGAGTTCATTCAGACAGGTTAGTATTTTTTTATTTTGTATTATCTGTTAAATGGGTGTATTCAGATAATGAACAATAACAAACACGTATACTTACATGTAAATGTAACATTTCATATGTGTCATCTTTTTAGACTTAAGGTAAATGGTTTGCAGGGTTTGGGCCAGTTCAAATAAAACCAAAATTCATGGGACAATTCTAATTTAGATCTAATGGCTTTGCGTCGTGCCTAACAACATCATAGTGACCGTTAAATTATTCACGATACAAAACGGCCTCTTGGGTTGTGCTTAATCATGAACTGGAATGTTCAGTATTTGGAATTGGAATTTAATCGTTAAACTGGAGAATATGAAATCACCAGTTCCTTATAGGCCTACTTAAGGACTGGAATTGAGATTTCTCAGTTCTAAAAGGGTTTCAATTGGACAATGCAAAGTCTTGTTTTATATCTATTCTATACATTATTTTGCTATTGATTTATTCTACATCCCCATTTGTCCAGGCAAAGAATATTACTATTTAAACTCCTTTCTCTGACTTGGAGGTAATCATGTGTTGTGTATATAATTCTCACATCTCTAGAATATTGCCAGTGACATCACCTTGTCTCTAGCTCACATTTTATAGATAGTAGTGTCTAATGCTTTAAGGTACTGGTCCAGTGACCATTAGATTTCTGGTCTGAGTCCCAAGTGTTGCTGAAATTCACCAGAGAAAGGAGAGTGCATACCAAGCTAAATATCAAGCTGTGTATCTGAATAGCATGTATAGCTACAAGCTGTTATCTGCAAAACAAACAGTTCACATCTGTAATCTATTTTAGTGCAGTCAAACATTAATCCCTGGTGCTGAAGACAGTGCCAGTTCTGAAAAAGTTTTTATCTTTTATTCTTGCGGCAGAGCCAATCACCAAATGACAAACAGAATTAAACAATTAAGTCAGCTTAATGCAATGCAATAGAATCAAATTAGTGAAGGTGAAGTTTGAAAAACAAACAAAAAACCAAGAGCACTAAAAGGGTAGTTGGCTCTAACAGTAAAATACTGTATTAACAGTATTAAACAATGTATGAATGCAGACGTTTGTAATTATCATTTAAAACCCTTTCAGTCCTATCATACCAGTCGGCCATAAGCAAACTTGATAAGATCAGTGGAGCAAAGTTGAGAACAGGTCTTAAGCTATAAATCCAATGCTGAAAAAGTTTTGCATCTCTTGCTTTGTTTGCTGTTTTAAAAAAATATATGGTGTAGGAGTGCAGTGGCCACTTTGACACGAGTCTCCCATGTGAATGTTCCTTACATATTGTGGTTTACATGCTGTTCCATTTTCAGCCAAAAAATTCAGTTTTCACCAGTACATTTCCTGTGTTCCTTTTTGATTTAAAAAAAATGATGAAAATATATGAAAATATGCAAACTTTCATCTACACTAATACTTAACCCAATACTGCCTGGTGTGTCACAGCAAGAAAAAGTGTTTGCTCTTGTGGTGACAGGTAGTTTGCCTACTGCCTACTGCCTACAGTTGAATTTACACTGTATCCTAAATCAAGGCAACAGAGGAAGCATTGGCTAATGTAAAGTTTTTTTAGAGGTTTATTGGCATAAAAAAGAACAAATCAGACCAAAAAACAGCTCATAATTCCCATTTGTTCATTTGCACAAATTAATATACAAACCCCTACAAGAACACTTGAATCAACTGCATCATTTAGACAACCATAAAATTTAACAATTTATTCCTGGTCAACAACTCAAATTTTTCAAAATAAATATTGAAACAGCATCTGAAGAGAGAGAAATAATTCTAATGGATATTGATACTGGACTAATATTTATGAGTGCATATGAAAAAGGGGGGGGGGGGGGGGGCAACCTTGTAGGGTCATGGGTCATATTCACAACCTCACAGGTATGTGGTTCTTTTCCAGATAGCCAAACAATCTGCCCAATTGTGTACTGAAGGAAATAACCCCACACACACCTTATCCTAAATCCAAAACAGCAGGTCTGGACTACGAAGAGGGAAGCCAGCAGCCTCTCACAGCTCAAAGGTCTTCCTGAGGCAGACCGAGGGCAGGTGGGGGGTGAGGGTTAGGGTACGGATGGGGGTGGGGGTGGGGTGGTAGTGGGGGGGGGTGGGGTTTGTGGTCTGTTCAGAGGTAAACGAGACAGTGAAAGATCAACTTTTTAGTAAAACGAGGAGAAATGTGCAATTAAAAAGTTAAATTTGCAGCACAGAGATATGGCACATTATCCATGGTGGCCAAAAGTAAAGAACATGAACGGACGCGGTCCATGAAACGAGACTGTGGTACTTCAGCGTGTCAGTCAGCTAGTGAAGCTGTCACTCATAGTCACAGTGCTGTGGTATGTGTGTGTGTTAATTTCCACTGCGGTCAGTGTTTCCAAATTTCACACTTCCTGCGCAGGCCCACTCCAGTACAGAGAGCTCAGTACAAACACAGACACAATACTGAACCAGAAATACAAAGAGCAAAGATCACTGCCATACCAAATGTGGAGGGGGGGGTGCAATGTTAAGTTCAAGCTATGCAGAGAGGATAATTTCAAGGGGGGGAAATGAGAGACAATCAAAGACCATCCCCCTTTCTCGGTTTAAGGCCTTGTGGCAGATGTCCCTGACTGTGACATGTAGGTGTGCTTGGGGGCGGGGCTTAGGCAGTGGAAGGGGCTAGTTCCTGCAGCGTGGGTTGTGCGGGGGCGGGGCTCCCTCCACGGGGGCGGAGCTGGGCACGCTCAGCAGCTGGCCGGCGTGCATGCGCTCGTTGGCGCGCAGCTGGCAGCCGTCCTGCAGCATGCGCAGGGCGATGCGGGCGATGTTCCGCGAGTCGTCCAGGCCGCAGTGGGGCCGGCCCTCGTACTGCAGGCCCAGCTTCTCCAGCATGCTGCTCAGCTTAGTGTGGGTCCGGGGAACCTGGCAGGGGAACCATCCACAGCGTCACAATATAAGAAATATATACTACTACTACTACTACTACTACTACTACTAATACTAGTACTATTACTGATGCTAAAGCTACAACAGCTGCTGTTACTACTGCTCCTGCTTGCTACTGTGCTAAAAATTTTTTTTAAATCCAGCACTGTCCACATGCTCATTACCAGCCGCGACGTCGGAGGCTCGAGTCCGACCGCGCGACCTTTGTTGCATGTCTCTCCCACTCTTCCCCGTTCTTCCTGTCTCTCTACACCAGGGGTGTCAAACTCCAGTCCTGGAGGGCCGCAGTGTCTGCTGGTTTTTGGTGTGTTTCAGCGAAAGTCAGTAATTCAAGTCATTGATTGGTTGAAAAGTTCACGCACCTTGTACTCAAAGGCTTAATTACCTGCGGATTAAAAGGAAACCACAAATGCCTGCAGACACTGTGGCCCTCCAGGACTGGAGTTTGACACCCCTGCTCTACACTATCCTGTCCAATAAAGCTGAAAAGCCCATAAAAATATATTTTAAAAAAAATACATTTTAAAAAGTACAGAGGAAGAAGACTATTTGGCCCACAGAGGCTCGTCAGTTAGCTACAGGCTACAGCGGGCCCTTTCAAACCGTCCCCGTTGGCAGAGATTATTCACAAGCGTTTTTTTTTCACAGTGCTGTTCCACAGCGTGTTGCCATGGTATTCCCATCACCCAGACTCGAGCCTCACGCTCGCAGTAGCTCTTGGTGGCACTCTTGGTTTCCGTGCATTTACCTTACACTTCCAAACAAACGTTCACGTTAACCCAATGTGTATGGCTACACTGGCAGGAAGCATTCTTGAGGCAAGCTTTACTGCTGTGAAATGACAGTTTAAAAATTAGTTTTAAAATGAGCTAACTACAAAGCTATATTTAGTAATGTTGATAAACAACATTTTACATTAAGAAGATCAGTTCTTCTTCAGGGATCCATTTACCTACTGATAAGCATTAGTTAGCTACCTATTCACTGACCTGGGGAAATTCTTGTTGTACCTGTGCAAATGCTGAAATTCGCCCTGGTTTATTAAAAGTGGTTTTGTAAAAAAATAATAATGAACATGCACTGTTTAATTGATTGTTCTGACAGCATGTGCCTTTAGAATGTTATCATCCTGTTCAATCCTGCATTAAACTAATCTTTAAAAAAAAAAATTGTGAAATTCTCACTACATGCACCTGTGATTAAATTAATACACTCTACATAAATACAGTACACACACACACACACACACCTCAATCTCATGACTAATGGAGTGAATTAATTTCTTTAGCTGCAGCCCCATCTGTTTTCGCAGTGCTGGACACTAGGGGTGTGCATTTGTATATATTTTGTGTATCTGCATTTGTAGCTTTATCTACACTTGTGATTGAGTAGAAATCATCAGTGGGCATGGTTTCAACTTCAAGGTCCATAAACAACCAAAAAAGCCTGTTATAAACTTTAGTTAAAATCAATGATCTGAGCACTTACCTGTATCTGTGATATTTCTTTTTAGGGTATATAATTTTGGTTTAAATCAACAATGTGAGCACTTGTACCAGCCATATTTTTGTTCTACGGCATAAAATTTTTTGATGATTCTAACGTTCAACTAATGTTGAATAAATCTATCTACAGTTTTAAACATCTCTAATCTGAGCATTACAGAGAAATAGCTCAATACCTGGCCAATAGAAACAGGGGGCATAAATCACCTTGTAGAAGTTCCCGTAGGACTTCCTGATGTTGATCCACTTTTTGGCAAACTGGGGATAGCGAATCCCGCTCACCCGGCACTGGATGTTCAGGAACTTGCTCATGTCCCAGGCCCTAGGAGACAAACACTGAGACTGAGACCGAGACCGAAAAACCTCACCTGTGCTTCTCTACAGCAGACAGAGAAAAACGTCACGCAGCCCAAACCAGAGCAGCAGCCCCCCAGGGGCTGCAGGACTGCAGTAGAGAAGAGCTAAGAGAGGTTCTTTCATTGAATTTTCCTTATTTTAAGACTTTTGGGATGCTGATTTTACGTTTCTTTTTTTAAAACAGTCCCTGTTTCTGTGCTGAATATTTATGCACCCTTCTACAGCGTGAGTAGTAGCAGTAGTTTTAGTGGTCACAGCACCTTCTACAGTATGCCATAGAATTTACAGTAGTTTTAGTACAGTAAAGTAGTGTAGTAGTTTAGTAGTAGCACCAGTTACAGCACAGTAGCAGCAGGAGCAGTAGTAACAGCAGCTGTAGTAGCTTTAGCATCAGTAATAGTACTAGTATTAGTAGTAGTAGTAGAAGCAGGAGAAGCATTATTATTAGTCGTAGCAGTATTAGCATTGGTAGTAGCAGAAGCAATACTAACAGCAATATGAGCATAAGTAGCAGTAGCATTAGTAGCAGTAATAATAGTAGCTTTAGTATTAATCACAGTATGATTAACAAATGGACTGCATTTTATATAGCGCTTTTATGCCTCTCATTCACCCATTCACACACATACTCACACACCAACGGTGAAAGGCTGCCATGCAAGGTACCAATCAGCTCATTGGGAGCAATTAGGGGTTAGGTGTCTTGCTCACGGACACTTCAACACGCCCAGGGTGGGGGATCATGACTGCCAGACAACTGCTCTTACCTCCTGAGCTATTTTGCCCCTATAGTTGTAGTAGTATTAGCACTACTAGTACTAACAGCAGTAGTAAAAGCAGTAGCAGTCATCACAACAGTATTCGTGTTAGCAGCAGAAGCAGGAGCAGTAGCAGTAGTAACAGCAGTAGCTCATAGACGGGTGAGCAGTCGTACCCATCTGTCAGAACAGCGTATTTGTACTTGGTCCCCAGTTCCTTCTCCTGCAGCCAGGCCACGGCCCTTTGCAGAACACTGGAGAAACTGTCTGCTTTATCCACCGTTTCCTACAACGAAAAAGAAAGAACAGCATTCTTTCAGCTTCACGCCAGCCCATCATCAGTGCATTTAACTCCGCGTGTTTCACACAAGCTTCTCCTTATCAGTGTATTTAACTCTGCCTGTTTCACACAAGCTTCTCCTCATCAGTGCATTTAACTCTGCGTGTTTCACACAAGCTTCTCCTTATCAGTGCATTTAACTGTGTGTTTCACACAAGCTTCTCCTGATGAGTGCATTTAACTCTGCGTGTTTCACACAAGCTTCTCCTTATGAGTGCATTTAACTCTGCGTGTTTCACACAAGCTTCTCCTGATGAGTGCATTTAACTCTGCGTGTTTCACACAAGCTTCTCCTGATGAGTGCATTTAACTCTGCGTCTTTCACACAAGCTTCTCCTCATCAGTGCATTTAACTCTGTATGTTTCACACAAGCTTCTCCTCATCAGTGCATTTATCACTGCGTGTTTTAAACACAAGCCGCACAGAGATAAACTGGTATTGATCTTATCGTCTAACTATGGGTGAGATAGCCAAAAAGTGAATTTCCCAAAAAGTTGGACAACCCCTTTAAGTTAATAATTAATAACGAAACCAACAGTTGGTGGAATCTTACTAGACAATTCAGTAATATTAAGCCGTACTTCACGTTCGTAATCAATGCAAAGTGTGACCCGTTTAATGCCTGCCTCTATGCAGGAAAATCAGGAGCCTAATACAACATAAATGGTCATGCTACTTCCGGGATCATACAGTGTTTAGGAGAGCAGGTGCTCCGAGTCTCTGAGTTTGTATCTCAGAGACTTCCCAGCCATGAAAAGCATCATGTCCAAACAGAAGATCTGGCTGTGGGGGCAGAAAGAGGCGGAGGCCAACCTGTGTGATTCCCGTCAGCTGCACACAGAAATCTGAAAGCTGAGAGTTCGTTTCGGGTTTAACGTACTCCTGAAACGAGTCCTCCTGAAAGAGTAAAAAAACAGAATGAGAAAAAAAAACATTCATTCCCCCATACGATTACAAAATCTACAAGCTGCCTCACCTCCAATCATCTGATGAACAAGTCCCGCCCTCTTTCCAGACTTTGTTTCCCCAAACATCCCTTCCTGAGTTGCATCAGATGGGTTTCACAACAAACCTGGCGGGCAGTCTTGTGTACACACTTACTATCTATAGTATAAATATCTGAGTCCCAGGTCAGGAAAACTACAGGCAGGCGAGACGTGCAGCACAGCCCGTAGGATAGCCGACTATCGGCCATTTTGAATTCCCCCCGCGCGGGTGGGGGTTCAATTCCCGCCATGGCGCTGGACACTAAAAGCTGTAGCAAGCACTGTGACCCATATTTGGTAGGCGATTTACTATGTAGCAATACGGCTTTTGACACACTCAGCCTGCCTAGCACTTAGGCTAAACCCAAGCCACACACAGCCTATACACTTATTTCTGCACTTTAGAATGAGTATCTTCCAATGTTTTATTACACGTATTTGCTCGTGGGCCATTAAGGTGCCGAGTAAAAGCTTTGCTTTCTTTTGAAAATTATTTAAATTAATGGGCGTTGCATATCCTGGTGAAATAGGCCTTTGGCTCTTGATTGACGCTAAACCCATGGAGATTACATATATAGTGAAATTACTGAAATGGCCGTGGGCAAAGCATGCAAACCGAAATTAGCATTTTGCAATTTGAAATCAGTGTCAATCCACCACACAGAAACTCAGCTTGGACACATTTCTGTAAAGAAAAAAGCCCTTAGTTTGTGAAACCCATAAATATTTTATTGCATAAGGAAATATAGTGGAATTCTGTGGTACTTTGGAACAACACTCTCAACAGTAGACATTTGGAACATGACATGCCTTTAAAAAATCATAGTCCCAGGACAGGACAGTATCATTTCACTACTTTTTCTGTTGCATTTTTAAACAAGTATAAACTGACATTCTAACTTCTTACTCATCCATTTCAGCCCTTGTTAAACAACACCAATATATTGGCCAAGTAATGCATGAACAGACCAGAAAGTGCGTCTTCGCTGACACGAGGACAGCTGAAACCCAATTTAAAGATCATGCTTAAATAGAGTTCCCTTTCTAAACTTCATGGTATTTCAGTTTTAGTGCTTGTTTTCAATTGGCCCAGAGGTTTTCTGTGTACGATAAAGGATATTTGAAATACCCGTCGGTTTTGCAATTGCTAATATAGGAGGCATCGACAGGTTTATGGTTTTCAGTATCTTCAGTAATAAGAAAGACACAGCGAAAGCAACAAAGCTTTAAAAAACCTGATTAGAGAGGAGGAATAATTACCAGAATACTTACTACTGGCCCTGAGGGACAGATCAGAGTATCCCTGGTGTAAACTATCTAAGTCACAAAGTAGTTGGATGCAACAGGTCAAAATATCTGCCTCATAATGAAGCAGTGGCTGGTCAGAAAGCAAATCGTTTTTTACCTCCATCAAAACCCAAAAGACACATCCAGAAATGGCCGTGATGGATTTTATGACAAAATGCAAGGAAAGAGCAATGAGCACAGAGCAATTTAAACCTTGTGGGTCAATGTGCAGTAATGAGCCCAATGTCTGTCTATCATTGTAGAACTTAACTGTGATGCTTGTTAGTGTCATATGCTGGACAATGACTCATCTGTTTCCCTTAAAAAATTTTAACTACAAACACACTGCACTCCACACAGTAAGTTATGTGTGCGATTGAACCCCCACAGTAAGTTTCACCACACAGTTAACTCACTGCCTGCACTCTGCAACGAGCATGCATCTGTATGAAAGCTCTGGCTGTCTCTTAATCTGTAACACTCAGTGAGCTCCACACATGCTAATATGGCATGACCACCCAGCTACCACCTCTGTGTAAGTCCTTTATATATGCTAATGACAGAATGATGCATACAGAAAAAAATAGCAATGTGCATTCCACTGATAGTAATACCACAGATTCTCCACACTGACATTATTTAGGGTACTGTGCCGGCAACTCAAAGCTTTCAGTTTTGACTCCCATGTGAAGGCAGTGCCAAGGTACTTAACCTTATCGTTTAAGTAAACATTCAGCTGTATAAAAAACGGGTTGTGTGAAGTCCACATCTGGTCCACACAGCCTGAATTAGCCTCTTCAACAAGCGCCTCAAACTCAACAATGAAAAGAAGGCATAGATGGCAATCAGCTGAAGGTAAATTCTGCACTGCTAGGAAGTACCGTTTTACAGATGTCCGGGGGGAACAGCTCATGTAATGTCAGTCACCATGAAGTGTTTAACACAAAGTTTGACACAGTACTGGATAGTGGATATCCTAGTCCATGGATAATCAAATCTGGACCTCAAAACCGAATCCGGTCCTGGTTTTCTTTTCGCCCCCCGTAATTAACAGAACAATGACTGCTACTGATTGGCCAGCCTGTATTCACACCCAATTCTCATGTAAAGGGCAGGTGGAAAACCAGCAGTTCTTGCACCTTGAGGCCCATGATTTGAATAACAGGGCACTGGTCTATAGGTTAATGATGAGCCTAGATGGGCAGAATGGCATGTTCACCTCATTATGTATTCTCATGTTCCAGATGTGCCTATTAGCCTGTTGTCATCATTATGTATTTTTATGCTCTTATGTTCACTGAATGGCCTGTCCTTCATATTATGTATTCTTGAAAGAAAATTCAAAGCATGCAAATATTCACGGCCACGCCCTCCGCCCACTCACAATCTCCAGCGTGTGCGTGTTGACCAGGACCATGGGGAACTCGATGATCTCGTGCAGGAAGTCGGGCGGGTTGTTCTCCTCGCAAGTGGCCTCGAAGTCCACCACGCAGATGTAGTCGTAGTACGTGTCCGTGGGTCCGCCCTCCAGGAGCGCCTGCGTCAGCTTCTGCTTCTTATAGTGGCTCTTCAGCCGCTTCTTCAGCACGTCCTTCACCCCCCTAACGGAGTGACACGGCAACAAATTCTGAACAAAACTCAGCCAACAGACCAGTTTTTCACATTTTTTAGGAGAATGTGGACCATGCCTGTATAAATGGACAGGTCAATGAACAGATTCAGACACTGCATATGCATACCTTAGAAACAAGCCATAGAGACCGTATTTAAATTGTGAAACAAATCGTTATTCTTGCAGTAAATGCAACAGGTGTGGTGTACAGTGTCACACATCTCCTGAGACACCGTTGGGAAATCTATCGTGGTTTTTTTTTTTGCCTTTTCCTTAAATTTGTTTCTTCTTGCAGCGTCTTACCTAGTATCAAGCTTCAACTCGGCCAGTTTTGCACGTAGTTCATCTTTATTCATGCGGTTGATGTGGCCGTTGGCGACAGCAATCTCCTTATACACGGGGTCACTGAACTCGCCTTTGCTGGAGGACGGAGGAGCCTCTACGGGTTCCTTCTGGCCACATCTCCTGTTGCAAGATTTGGCCTGGGGATGGGGGATATTTATACATTTGTTTTGCATTTAGCATACAATTTCGCAGTCTAACAATAAAACAGTCTTTGCTCACGGCCAGTTGCATTTGACACTGGCAGTTTCTCGCCACTGTCAAACAACCGTATGCCATGGGCAGCCTACATTCTGGAAGACTAGTATGACGGGTTTCAACTTTCGTGTCAAGAACTCGGATCAATCGATACATCTATCACGGAGCAGAAATTCCGGCGGTCACAGCACTGTTCCATAATATTCCATAATAACAAAAATCAGTGCAGCACAGCTAGTCAGCTTGCTATATTCATAATCATGCGCAACGTATAATCTACATAAATATAATATGAACTAACCAGGGGCAAACGCTTTTATCAAATAGCATGGGACTGCTTTGGTGGTCAGTCACAGCAAGCCCAGAAAACACAGGCCAGATACTTTAATTGCAGCTTTCTGATGTGTTGGATCAGAAAAATGACGTGATCAGCAATAGTGAACGCCAAACCAGCGGCAGTCTTTCCAGTCTAGCTGGCTAAATGTATTATTAGATGACTAACGTTAGTCAAGACGAGTAACAAAGGCAACATTTGAACAATAGAACATCTACAATAAGTTTCGCTAGACTATCTACTTACAAGAGAATTACTGTCGTCCTCTGGGCTATGAGACGCTTTAACATTTCCATCCTTGTCAAATATATTTTCCTTTTGGTCTTCCATAATAATGTCCACGTAAACGCAATAATAACTAGCTATGTATTAATCTCAGATTTAGCTGACGAGCCAAATAAAATCCTATTTTTTGGGCACACAGGTCCACTTGTTCTTCCCGCCAAGCTAGCGCTTATTTAATAAGCCTCCTAATCCGCGCCTCTTAATCGCTAAATTCTGCCATTTACATGTATTACTCGCCTCTCCAATTTAACATGCTGAAAATACAGATGAAAATATTATATATAGCTAAAATATTCGTCCTTGTCGTTTTCACAGCTAGTTAACGTGTAGTAACATCGTTTAAAATGTAAACAGTGCCAGTTTCCGGTTCCGGTTGATGCACATTGAAATGCGCTTCCAGGTGAGACAACCATCGATGGAAAATGGATCCTAGCCCCTAAAGTATCTGTCCTAGCCACAGTAAATGAGCCCAGCACAAAACAGCTGTTTCTGCAAAATGCGAAGAACATACATACATGTAAATACCATAAAATAAAAGCTGATTGTCTGTACTTGTTCTATATTCATCATATTCATTCAAAAATAACATTACATTAATTACAGCATTTTAAAAACATAAATACATTTTTTATATTTTATTAATAGCTAATTTTATGAATCTGTGAATAGATCAATTTGGCTTAGTGTATTCCTTTAATTTTACACGCATTTTAGTAGCAGCTCAATGTGCATTGTCCAAGTGTGGGTATGGATTGTATCTATTTTCCTTTTGTCTGCAGTTGATAATTAGTACAAAAGAACTAAAATAAAATAAAAACTGAACTGTATTTGAATATCTGCATGAGTAAATGTTTGAATGAATTCTTTGAAAATGACACATGAGCTATACATTACATGGTTCGCTGGTAATAAGGTGGAGCCTGTGGAATTTTGAAGAGTTCAATTTATTCCGCCGTACTTTTGTAAGTAGAAAAATAAATGCAGGCACGTCTTCGTTTCAAAACAGGTAGTTTAATGTAGCAAAGGAACTAGTGGGTCTGTTACCCATGTACAGATAAACAAAGAACCAACAAATGACGGAGACAGTGAATACTTATACCCTGTTCCTTCAAGGAAACAAAGGGCCAAATGGTTATCTTACACATCACAGCCAAGGGGGGGGGGGGGGGGGGGGGGGGGCATTGGGGGCGAAGAAACAAGATGTGGGGGAGTTGGACTGAAGTAGGGGGTAGAGGATATCACACAATGGTACTGCATATCAAAGGGAGACAATTTGACTGGGCAAGGGGGTAAAAGGTCAATTTAACTGGGTGTGGTGGTAAACAATCAATGTTATCTGCAACTGGCCCACTAAAATGTGAGACACCTCAGAGGGGTAAACTGTGGCTCCCATGTTTTCCAACAGAGCGGCCTAATTTCTGATAATGTAACATATCAGCCCCTTCCACCTCTTTCCTTACAGTAGCCTGTGGATTTCCAAAGTAGTGAATTCACTCTTAATCATTTGAGAAAAGCTGTGGTGCCATTGTGTCATGTCTGATCATCATTAACTGGAGTCAGCCTTGACATGAGGCATCTCAGACTACAAACCCTGCCAAATTCCCATGGAAAAAATTAGGTGTGACCCTTCTCAAATTCTTGATGTATTGTGTAACTCAAATCAGACTGCTCCAACAAGCTGGGTTTCCTTTCAGTGACATGTGGGTGAGAAACTCTGCCCCATCAATGAGGGTTTTGGGTAATGATGACAAATTAGGAGAGCAAGAGACTCAGTGTTAACAGGGTTCAGCTCTTTTTGAATCAAACCTTTAGAACATGTAGGAGAATTTTGAGACTCCCCATGAGGGTGATGACATCACATGTTAAAGTTAAGGTATTCCCATCAATGTTGATCAGACTGTTTCCTCCAAACTCTCAAGGCGGCATGATAAAAATATATCACATGTATAACTATACACTCATATAATCAATATGTAATCCAATAAACCTATATCAGTAGTTGCAGCAAAGCTTATGGTAACGCAAGAAACCACAGTATCCACTGTAGAAAAAAAGCAAATGCAGAAGGCTTAAAAAAAACCATACTTACTCAGCAGAAAATTAGTGCCAAATAGACATGCTAGAAAACTAATACTTTACAGTGACCCCTGTGTAACCTGAATACAGTAGAAAAGTACAGGAGGCTATAACTCTGTGAACTTGTATGTGTAATGAAAAAACTACAGACAGCAATGAAGTGGTGTATGCGTAGTGGGAAAGTACAGAGTAAGGGAAAATTGGGGTACCTGTCCACTATGATAAGATTAATTAAGAACAGCATAGAGCCGAAAATCATTTTTTGGGGCACCTGTCCACTATGATAAGATTAATTATTGATACGTTAAGAACATCATAAGGACCGAAAATTATTTTGGTGCCAAGAAAGTCAAGTTGACCCACGAACAGGAAACTGAAACTCCTTACTGTGCCAAAAAGAGCAGATGGCTGGTATTTTTAGAAATGTGTTAAAGGGGGGTTATGGGCACAATTTGTGTATAAAATGTATGCAAAACTGACAGTCGAGGTTCAATTCCCCTGAATTGATCCGGCTTTGTGCACCTGTGCAATAAAGTCTAAACTTTCTGAAGAGCTTGCTGCTGTTGTGTCTTTTCCCTCGTGAAATTGTTTTCTACAGATTGCCGATTGGCGTGGAAGTCTGTTGGTTCCTAGACACAAACATCAGAGGGAATCGCTTGATTCAAGTGGATGCATTAGAATCAGACGTTACTCAGCTCTGCGTGTGTGGACTCAGTAAGTGATTTGGAGGTTTCATGCATACTGAACAAAGCCATGATCCTGAATGTAGGTTAGCGTTGGGACCTTGACATTGTTGGCCATGGCCATGTCTCTCCGATAAAGAACATCCAGGAAATGAGTAAATAACAAGGGCAGTCAGGATTCAGAGTTCTGTGCCAAGAAGCAGATAGTAACCCAAGATAGAACTTGTTCAAGCTCAATTTTGTATTGCACTATATGAAACACCTGACAGTTGACAAGCGACTTCTTCAGTGGATAAAAGTAAATTAACGTGAAGTATTTAATACTACATTCATTTTCCAAAGGAGCAAACACTGCCTCAAATTCATGAAAGGGATTAACACTGGATAACTACAAGGCATTCTTCTGCCAGTAGAACGAGGGCCATAGATGGAAATAAGCAGAAGGTAAATTCCACACAGACATCAGGAAGTATTTCTTCACACAGAGAGTAGTCGCTGCGTGGAATAGCTTGCCAGGTCATGTAGTAGAAGCAGAAACTCTGGGGGTTTCCAAGACCAGGCTTGATATGGCAGTGCCAGATACCATCTAGTTTGTAGGTAAACGGTGAGCACTGGGTACTCTTTAGTGGTAGAAAAATGGTGAGCATTGTTGGACTGAATGGCCTGTTCTCATTAAATTCTCATTTGCTGTCACTGGATTTAAACTTAAGTGCCTGAAGTCTCCAAACCAAGGGTGTCCAATTATCTGAAAATTGATGATATGGTTGCAAGCTTTTATTCTAGCCTAGCTCATCATGAACAAGCTGCTGTATCTACACTGACAATTTTCAGACAAGACAAGACACCCTTTTGACAACAGAATGATTAATTCAGGCGATATGGCCATGCACGGTTGATTGCTTAAGAAATCAAGAACAGAACTTCAAGCTAAAACTTGTTGCCTTATAATACAAGAAATTTCTTCTGATAATATTTGCATTTGTTATCTGGAGGTAAATACTGAAGTGACAAATTGAAATAGTTTAAAATACTAAATTCCCTCATTTGGCAAATATACCAATCACAAGGGAAAATATGAAACTAATCTTCAAATCACTTCATCAATATTTATAGCCAACTCTACCATTTTTACTTCTCCTGAAAGCAAACATCTCTTATTTCACAGCACTTCAGTTAAAATCTCAATTGAAACAAGATACACAGTATTTTCAAAATCAGTGACTTTATTTACAAAAAGTAGCAACAAGTAGTGATAACCAGCATGAACACAAACAATGAGGCAATGGAAACAGTTCTGAATAAGCAGTGAAAGGGTTAACACAAAAAGTTTACGTTTTGAAGATTAAACCACCACTGAACGAACACCAGTCACCACTGAACATACAATTATTGCATTCAGGCCTCAACTACAAAATGACCCTAATCTTTCTGAATATCGTACATTCTTTTTTTCTCTTATTTTCCATAAATTAGTGTTTGGGTTCCTATAAAGTGCAAGGCAAATTTCGACTTAAATTAACACATTACTACACGAAACAAGCAATTCCCTCCATACCTAAAACATACACAAGCATTAAAATCATAGTGAGTTGTATTATTCTGTAATATTTTTGTGATGGGGGGGGGGGGGGGGGGATGCACGACATTACCTTAACCATCACCGTAAAACTAAAGACACCATACAAACTCTTAAAAGCATAACTTTTTTTTTTAGACAAACTGTGAACTTCACATTTCATAATTGCCCGTAACGCCAAATACAATTACATCTCACAATACCTTTGTTCAATAATAATAATTAAAAATGCTTTTCAAGTAATAATTCTTTTAAAAATAGTTAAGCATTTTTTTTGATGCAATAATTTTTCATCCATTCTGAATCCGACAGGATAAAAGAACACTCCCAATATTAAAGTGTTCTTGGACCAGTGGAACACAATAAACAGCTTATTAACAGTGACATGACTTTCATTTTCTTCAGTTCCTGACATCATTACACAACTCAGGATAATCGGCCCATCGTTTTTCCAAGCGGGTCTCATGTTTAAAGCACTACACTCAATAAAAGTGAAACACGTTCAGAACCTTGAGCCACATCCTTAAAAGGCACACTGCAAGTTACTGGTGTCATAGAAATCAATTAACAACATTTAATTAAGGCAAATATGCATTAATGGCATATTTGTGTTGTGTCAAAGGTAATCTTACCTCAAAACTGACCCTTTGCATTTTGTACAGAAAGACCCTGCAAGCAGGAACCTGTAAGAAAAAAGCTATATCAGGAACCCGTATGGAGATCCATTTTCTGAGGCTATACCACCAGAAATGAAGCGTAGCATATTCAGGGACCATCAAATGAGGCTATCTAGAAAATATTTTACTGTAGACAACTCTGATTATGGTAGCATATGCAGAATGATACCCAACAAGCACACGCTGGTGACCTGCTCTGGTGTGATAATCTAAAAGCATTCAATCACCACCGGTGTGAACCTCAAAGTCCACTTTACACCAAAAAGGAACCTAAAAGTACCAGAATGAGAGTCACACCTGAATGCATTTACATTGTGAAACCGTTCAGGACCTCAAGGCACAATTATTTAAAATCCTGCAGCTCTCAACATTGGATTATCTCCTCAATTTCTGTAGTAGGGCTGGATGGCAGTTAAAGCTGACGGTACATAGCAGGTCCACGGTTACGTCACCACTAATCCAGTTGAGGAATTGCTGTATTGGCAGGCTCTCTCTCCTTACAGAAATTATATATACTGCAATATTATGAATGTTTTGAAAATAAGGCAAATTAATTTCACAGCAGCCTATTTTAAAACATATATACTGCACTATTTGAGTGTGGCAATAATTTGTATATTTACACGTATGCTGTGAAGTGTCACAACATGCTGCCAATCTATTTCCAGTGTGCTGCATGTCTCTAAGGATGAAGTAGCTGGTGCGGAGGGCTAAGCTACAATGCATTAGCCTTTGGTTCCACTTACAGAATGACATCCCACAGAGATCGCTGCGAAACATGGTTTCCTGTCACGTATACAAGCTGCACATCTACAGACCTAGCTCCCATTGCATAAGACAAAAGAAGCTTGATATAGTTCTAACTCATTATTAATGAAGGCTCTCAACTTTCCTGTCACCCACTGTGGATATCCGGAAACATCATTCTTTAAACGAATGTCACAGTTGTGCCACACAGCCTAACTGTCGGCACATTTAACTAGAAGTGGGTGGGTTCTGGATTCTTCACCACAGCCTGTAACACCACTACACACAACACACAAGACATCTTTGGGACTTGCATAAACACTATTTTCACCTCAAGCAACTGTTGCCCAGGCTAAATGCATCCATCGTCAATAGCAGCAGACATAATAGTCAAGTGAAACATTCTTCCGCGCTGTGCTAACTCTCTCTTTCTCACATGCATACATACACACACACACACAACACCCAGCACCCCTGGCTCAGTCTTGCTCCAAGAAAGTCGTGGGTTCAGGTATAGGGCAAACTCTACGTTGGAAGGGAGGTATACGAGTAAAGCTGGAGAGATGCAGTGTGACACGACACACACTTTTGCCCTGCTTTGAATTAAAATAACCACCGTCATTCCCACAGAAACAGCAGGAAGCTGCCGAGCCTCCGGAGGTCCTTAAATACTGGCTTTGCTTTTGCGTGTTCCCTATTTACAACACAGGATTTTAAGGTATTGCACTGGGCAGAGTGCTCTTCTGCCACTTCCTCTCTGGTTCCCTATGGTCCTTTTGGCTCCTGACCACCCGGCTCCGATACCGATTGGCCACAGGCTTTCGACCATGATGACCACGTCTGGTCAAGTTGACCGTTCAGCATGGCTCCTGATACTGCACTTCTGTCCTGTCCCTTTCCTGTTAGATAGATCAGCATGTTGATGACCTTGCACAACAGCAGGTGGCTTAAGATTTGCTCTAATGGAGGACACATGTAAACTTCTGTCCACCACTAGAGCACAGAACTGCATGCCACAGTCATTTTACAAAGGGCTAAAAAGCCACCTCAGAGATGCAGATTTAGCAACAGTCACCGCTGATAGCTGCAGTTTAGTAGCGAATATTGCAGTTGTCTTCCTGGAGGCACTTTCTCAGTAGTATGGTCCAGTGTCCTGGAACGTGGCGTAGCTGGGCCAGTCCGGGAAGATGCCGTGGGAGCAGCGGGGGCTGCCGTACGGGTCGATGTGAACGCCCAGCTCCCCGAGGCTCTGCCGCCGCTGGTCACCGGTCGGCCCGTCGCCGGACCCCTTCTTCAGCGCCGCCCGGACGATCCCATAGTTCTGGTCCTGGTTGCTGTCCCAGTGGGCCTGACCGTCAACCTCGTAGCAGATGGCGAACTCCACCCGCTCATGGGGGCGGAGCTTCTCGGGCAGGCCCACCTGGAAGGAGAAGGTGTTGCGGTCGGAGGCGCCTGCGTAGGTGTCCTTGACGTAGCTGCACTCCACGTCCGTGTGGCTCTTCCAGGTGTTGAAGGTGATGCGAACCTTGACCGCCTTCTCGTACGCCAGGTTCTTGACCGCGATGGTGCCGGTCAGCGACCGTTCCTGCAGCGTGCAGTGCTCCAGGCACACGCTCTGCTGCTCCAGGCGCTGGCGGAAGAGCAGGTAGTCCGAGGAGGGTTGGGCAAAGTCAAGGACCAGCTCGTTCCCGCCCCCGGCATTGGCACCGCCCCACACCCCGCCTAGCGACAGACCCGTCATGGAGCCCAGGAGGTCTCGTACACTGAGCGGGATGTCGATGGAGTCCTCAAACTCAGAGAACACCTTGACCGCGGTCAGGGACAGGCCTTTGT
This sequence comes from Anguilla anguilla, assembly GCF_013347855.1. Lineage (NCBI taxonomy): Eukaryota > Metazoa > Chordata > Actinopteri > Anguilliformes > Anguillidae > Anguilla > Anguilla anguilla. The sequence continues at coordinate 35,576,410 of NC_049214.1, read as the reverse complement.
GGTCAGCAAAGGACACCTGCTTCTTTGCTCTGGCACGGTTGCCGGGGGCGACGCCAGGCTCCTCGGGCTTGGGCGGGATGGGGCGGGGAAGGCAGGGGCGCAGGGGCTCCACCCTCTTCAGGCCCATTCGATGGTGGTAGTCGTCCCGCGACAGGTACAGCGGCATGGCCAGCTCGATCGGCATGGTGGACTTGGGGTGGAAGAGGCTGACGACACTGGGGACACAAAAACCATAGAAACACATTTCATAATCTTCCTCTACAATGGTTTAAATCCTCATTTTTTCTGACTAAAGAGGAAAGCCACATTTGGTAATTCAATCACAAGCAGAAGGATATGGACATGTCGTAAGCACACGCATCAACAGCTTTTTCACTGTGACAGCTGGTAGCAGCAGAGAACGTTCAGCAGTAAAGCCAAATATTAGTGGCCCCCACAGATATTTAGAGTCTGCAATAAGTATTGATTACACTATAATGAAAATATCGTCATCAGTCAGGTGACCACCATACAAAAGTGACCACCAAGGCACGTGCCGCCATATTTGTGCACGGCCGACACCCACTTCCTCAGCAAATTTCCCAGTGCTTTTTCCAGCATTGACTTTCCTAATTACTTCAATTTTTTGTCGAGTGTCAGTGTAACTGGCTTATGAACTGCCTTTTGGCTGATGAATGTCTTTTTAAAGCCTGAACAATAGAGGTTAGGCTGCTGTGTAGAAACATTAGTAAAAAAGGAACCTTCTGCAGCGTAATTCAAACAACTCTTGACATACTGAACTGTTGGCAAGGCCACATGGTGAATATATTTACAATCTGATGTGTAAACATGATAAGTGGATGAAGTCTATCTGGAGAGATTTACATCTGAACACTATCCTGTCACATAAGACCTGAATCTAAGTAAGTACTGAGTGATAACTGCCATTTTAAACCATTTCCTTCAGGTTTTCTGATACAAGAAACACACACATGCTTTTTTACACCACTGACTGTCGGCTCAATGCCAGTCCCTTATGTGCTTTTTTTAATGCCCATTCTCAAATTTAGTGTTTTACATGCTTAAATAAACACTGAACTGAACGGTGTGACATGACATGCTTTGTCACTTGATAGTGTACAAGCGCTTGGCCTGGAGAAGCAGCTGACACAATGTGAGCTCAGACCAGCAATATGCTGCCGAAAACACTGATGGACAAACAATATACTCACATAGCTCATGGTTTCTTGTATTTTACATATTGTCAATATTTTCTGTGAGGTTTGACAATTTTTATATTGAATTCATTTATTTAAGTTCAGCTTTTGTCAAGAGGCCTGATCATACTATTAGAAACAGTTCCTGTTCATGTTTATTTATGAAAATGTAACATTTTTGTGCGCAGTTGCATCAGCTGGAATACTGAGCGACTCCAGGAAATCAAATATCTGATGCCAGAGCACCCCCTGCTGTTTGTGTCGCGCAGCTGAAAGAAAAAGTGCCAAATAACCAATGCCCCCCCCCCCACACACACACACACACTTCCCAAAACGTTTAGGGAAGATAGCAGTGCACTAATCTGTAGGTTCATGCATATGCATATTGTGGGCGGTGCCTTGTGCGATTACATTTTAGAAAGTGCTCCACTCCTTTCTCATCCTGATGTACCTATTGAATATCCTTTTGGTTATTCACCCATTGACCCTCATTTGATTCAGGAGATGCAATCATACACTTTCAGTGTGGTTTCCCTAACATTAATTATTAAAAAGCAGTTAGCCACTGTGAAGTGCTGCTGAAGTGGCATCACACTACTATTGAATTACTGCAGCAGACCTGCCACCAGCAAGGAGTAAAAGTACATTGAAATATATTTTAGTATAGACTGCTTCCCAGAAGAGTATATAAACTAGTCAAAATGGTGCATGTGTAGATTGCATTGCATGTTACGCAAATGTTCAAACCATGCATAAAAAAGCCAGTCAACCCGTATCACATTACATATCTCAAATACATGCATTAGAAACACTGCCCATTCCCGCGTGCCATTGAGATAAGACACATAAGTTTATCATAGCTGTGCCAATTGTCTGGATCATTGGTTACCAGGGCAACACAAGCACCAGCCACAACCATGCAGGAAAGGGACAGTTTTCACCTTCTGAAAGTACCGTTTCTACCGATTGTAATAACAATCCAGCTAGAAATATGTTATCAGCTTCCCATTCCCCCAAAGTAGCAACTGTTCAGATAAACAGCATTACAGCCGAGAGTTATCACCTCTGTAGGAGTAGCTTGTCATAGATAAGCCTTAGTTAAAACACTGCCCTGTTGTACTGCCGAGCTAGGTGAATGCACACACTACTGACATCTCACCATTTTAACATATGAAAACAACCAGATTAGGAGCTTGACATTTTTTCCCCAAATTAAATATTAATGGTCCTTTAGTCAATAGTCAACCACAAACCCCGTAATCTGGACCAGAATGTCATTACTCCAGCCGTCTTTAAGAAATTGGCCTTTTGGCTTCTGTTACTCACATATGGAAGTGGAATGGATAGGAAGTGGGCAGAGAGTGATTTCCGCATGTTATATTAAGTGTAAGTCATTCTTCGGCACATAATTACACAAAATAAATTCTACGTGGATGTACCTCTTATCCTGGTAGAGCACTGAGTTTAATTCAAATTCAAATGATCCTTGTAAATTCATTTTAGAGTATTTGGGCAGTTTACTGTGCGAAAATTACGAGTGCATTTATTGGGTTAAGAGTCAATATAAATTTTGTGAAAAACACGAAATAGCTCAAAGCTCTGACAATGAATCCATCAGTCAGCTGCACTGTATATTACAAACAATTCTTTGATAGAAAAATCCCCTTCAGTATTTGACATGGGCCACCAAGTTATCTGGCCCATTCCAACGACACTGCTTTGACACTTAATGCCAGTTTGTGCAGCAAGGACCAAGGGGGGCAAAAACTGTGCCCCTGCAGAAGGTTCGCAGGCTATATGCGGACACCTGATCTGGACCTGTACTACGTTACACTGAGGGTAATAAACATTACATTACACTTTCACCGTTTGTTTGGAAACGGGTAACGCAGAAACTTTTCATCATTTCCTCAAGGACGCACGAGACAAAATAAAACACTAATAAAACACAGACAACTTCGACAATTTTGTAGAGATTATATTGCGTCACCCTCTCTCTGATATCTCTTGATGTTTCGAATGGCCCAGTTCACCAATATATTTCCCATTTAACAAAACAAAACTTCAAAGAAATTAATTTGAATGATTTTCTTTCATTTTTTCAAAAATGCACAACTAGCTTACCTGTAGATTATCTTCTGATTTAAGACAGTAAGGCGCAGTTGTAACGGTAGTTCCTTGCTGGTGTCCTGCTTCCTGGTTTTAACAGCGTAGCCAAAAAAAATGTTCCGTAAAATATTTTGAGCTCGTTTTTCCGGGTAAAGTCCCAGCTACTCATGAAAATATTTTACAAGTTAATTCTAAGCAAAAACTAACACTGGTTAAACGTGCGTCTCTCTTAACGCAAAACCGTGTTATTCTTATTTTAAAAGCTATTTAGAGTTTACGGTGCATTTGTTAGGATTATTCAATAGCCTCTCTTCCTGCTTTCGCCAACCGGCGGCAGGACGTTGCATGTAGTTTTTCATTACAGTGGCTAATTGGAAGAGTCAGGGACCGGCTCTTCTTGCAGTTATAGTCGACATGCCTAGCTTACAAACACCTCAAATGAGAACACGCGAAAAAGTACACGCGTTTGTTAAAGAGTCAAATGCTAACAAACATATAGCCTAATCAACTGTAGTGCATGCAAAACATTCTACCTGATAAATGCAGTGCACTCAACATAATGTTTTTCATTGTAAGTGTAGCCTGATATCGTTTTTTAAAGGTTTTGGCCCCAACCACCGTCTATACCCAATTAAATGTTTTACAGATGTAAAGACTGTCAAGACTTTCACACGGTTTGTTCCTTATTTGAACTCGTTGAGATCGCTCAGGCAAATCTAGTTAGCAAAGGCATGAGTCTTTATGTTCACATTCTGATATAAATAAAATCGACCAAAAGCTAGGCTTTGCAGGTGAACATGAAGCGCTTTTTGAAATGATGTCCAACTCATCAACTCGTTTAGGTAAGACGCTGCGTGTAACGATATGAAGAAAAACTTTTGTTACTGTAACGCAAACTTTGTTATGTTTTAGACGAAACTTACCTGGTGCGATGTGATGATAAAGGTCAATTGAGGTGAGAGAAGTTAATGCTTCGCAGCGCTACTGGTCCACAATACATTTTAGCCAATTGGAAAGTCCTGTAATGTATATTTTATAGCTACGCTACGACACACATTAGCTTCTTATACAGACCTGTTCTTTAGAAACATTTTCACAATCAATGCTGCGGTGCCCCGGACCGGCCTTCTAGATCTTATTGCGCTCACGTGTACTTTTCCTGAGAGCCAATCACCAACTGGAAGAGAGGCATAGTACCAATGGGATATCGCAGTGGGAGAGTGATCAGACGTTGTCACGTGACATACTGGACAGGGTCAAAAAACTTTCTCAATTTACTATTTAAATGACCTTTCAGAAACTCGGACATACCTTCCAAAGTCACAGTTCAAATAGGCGGGCCTTCTATTTTTGCGGCAGCTGTGTGTGTGTGACAACAAGGGCATAAATTATAGGCTATTGCATGGATATTAAATTGATTGCAGTTTCCCTAATATGCACAATTCCAACGTTACCCTAGTCAACCTTTGTGTAGTTAGTAACATCCATGTGAGACTTCCTTCATATGCATCGTTTCCGTGAAAACATTGGACTGAAAATTAAGACAACGAAGTTACACCATTCTGTGGGCTGCTGTGTTTATAATGTAAACCAACACCGCCCTTAGACTGTTCTGTAGGCTACTTTGCGGATGAGATTTACCCAAGTGTGATATCATTTCCACAAAGCCAGCTATTTGAACAGCTACACCACCTCAAACTAGACAGATAAACCAAACTACATTTCCTACTGTAGGCAACGCCTACTTCATATAGCCTAGTCTACATTAATTTGTAGGCCTAGGCCTACTTCTAAATGAGAATAATTCTTTACTTTCAGAAAGATAAACTTTTTTCAGACCAGCATATTTTGGCTAAATGTGTAACCTTTAAATGTACTTTTAATGCCATTTAAAATAAATAAATCGGCTTTGGCGTCAATCGTTCCGGTAGCTATCCGAGAATGCTTTTAGCATGCAGATAAACATTATGTGGACGCACATATTTTGGCATTCAGAGAAAAACTTCCAGAGACCGTCACGAACCTAGTAATGTAATAGGCCTGCGTAAGTTTTTTCCTTTTTAATATGTATACTATTTGATAAAATATAAAATACCAGAATATAATCTGACTGGCCTATTTAATAAAATGTCCCGAAATGAAATGCACGTTCGTGATGCAATTATACCATTACTTGTAGGCTACCATAGCTAGGCTACTTTGTAACAATGCACGCCTTTATTTCAAACGGAAATAGCAACTGAAATCGTCAGCAATCTAAAACCGTAATTTTGTTTGAATCACAACTTAAGAATTATGCTATTAGGCCTTCAGTCAGAGTTTCCTTGGAAAAGAGATATACGCAAAATTAGACGATGCTCACATCAGGGAGTGTATTTATCAGTTATATGGAGAGAAAAGTCGTTACAGTAAGTAATAACATAACGAAGAATATTGAGATACACGTGACTCTGCTGCTCTCTGGACACATTTCTGTAATTAGGCATTTGCTTCGACAAATTACAGGGATTCACTCGGTATCTGTCTGCTGGTGTGTCTCAACCAGAACCTGAAAGAAAAATTGCTTTGATGTGGCAACTATGTGATTTCGTTTAGGGTCATTGACATCAAATGATCTAATTTATTATGCAACTTTTCAGACCATAGTGACCATGATGCAGCAGAAATTCGGAGGTTGTTCGCAATAACGCCACATAATGTTAGCAATTTGGCTTTCAGGCACCTGTGTTCTTCTCGGTTTAAGTCGTGCTAGGCCAATTCGTCTCTGGCGGTTCTAATTCTAATTTAAGTAAATACGGGACACAAAATGTTTGGATGAAATCCCGGAACGGGACGTCCTGGCAAGTGCAGCGCTGTTGGAACGCGGAGTCAGTTTCCTTTCTGGGATGAGCGCAAGCTAGTAGGCCAAGTTGTGAATGATTTTTGTTGCATTTGATGAACTTAGTAATGTGTATTTAAAACGATATGCATATTCACCGCACAGTGTTACCTTTTATTTTAGAATATATCATAAAGCTCTGAATAGATGCTGGTCTACCATCTCATACATTTTGGGCTGCATTTTGCTCACTGGTGGAGCCTAATTCCATTTCTAATATTTCAAATCTGAAAATGAAGACTTTCCTAGATAACTATGTATAAGGTTATAAGTGCACAGACAGGGACAGATCAACTGTTGATAGACAGATATGTGTTGACAGCTTTATTTTAATTCTAAAAATAGTAATTCACACACACATACACACAACAAGACTTCCACGAAAGTGGACAGTAAATCTTTTTTTTTTTTTAATGCTGTCAAGCAGGAATATGAATCTGACTGATCTTGTCGTCTTGTGTGGTGTGGAATTAGGGTGTCAATCGCCTGTTGATAAACAATTGAAAATCAACAGTTTCCATAAAACATCTTTTGAAAAAATCTGCCTCCCACATCATCCCATAACCTACATATGTTTTCACTGATTGCAATGAGAGGACTACTTTCTAAATCAATTGCCACAATTCAAAGGACTTGTGATAATAACATATTCTGGTCTAAGAATACATTAAAAACATATAGGTCTAATAAAAATAACATCAATCTACTAAGATAGCGCAAACGAAAAATGACTGCAGGCACCACAACATGACTGTCTCAATGTCATTTTGTTTCTTGCTTTATTCCCAAATGTTGCATTTAAAAAGTGTTGGTGAGCCATAGCATGTAGGCTAGCTTTTGTCTAACGCTTAAATATTATCTGTATAATTATTTGATAAACACACAGTTCATACACTACTGTATAATGACGTTTCTGTCAGAAATAATTATGCAAGGTAGAGCCTGCCCTTCTGAAATGCTTTCAATCCAGTTGCAGTGTTTGGTTCTTCGTAACTTAGTGTACAAGCATGGGACTTTCTCTTCATACCCCAATTGTGTCCTAAAAAGATCCCTTGCTGCGAAGATAAACCGGTTGCATTTTAGTATCCTCTAGGGGGCAGCAAGAAAATTAATGGTGGTTTAAAATAGAATAAAAAGACACTAAGTAACCAGGGATTAACATGGGTTTTTCCCTTGACCACAAACAGTTCAGTGTTGGTTCCAACTGGGATCAAGGCTCAAAAATGTAAATAGAGACACAGTGGCTGATGATCTTGTACTAAACCACAGTAATCATGAGGTGGAAGGTTGGTAGCAATTGTCGCATGGTGTGCAGATACTGTACCAAGCAACCATTTGAAGTATAGCATAGCATTGGCAATAAGACTTTCCAGCTCTGTTGCTCCTGCAATGTGTGGAAGTGTAACTGAGAGGGAAGTGTCTGAAACTCAAAGTGCAGGGGGTATCCACCATGTGAAAATATTTTACAGTTCTCAAGCAGGGCATTCTGAGTGCAGATATTTCCAAAACATGCTTGTTTCACCTCCCAAGAATGCTGTTTACAGTGTTATCAGTACGAACAGACTGTCATATTGACTTTCCCATAACAACTGCAACAGTTTAAATACTCCCAATGAAAAGTATTAAAAGACTCAGTGTGGTGTGGTTCACATCAAAGATGTTTTCTTAACAACTATAGTTCATGCTCATCTTTCAATAAAAATATTCAGTGCATTTGCCCCTGCTGGAGGTTATTATGAAACATCATGGCTAGGTGCAATGCAAGCATGCAGATGGAATATCTACATTTATGAGTCTGTGTTATCATGATATCAGTGGTACGAACATGAATGTCAATTGTCTTGGTTCATCCAAATTTCTTTTATTATTATTTTTTAGAATGCATGCCCATTTGGAGAAAAGCTCTGTTTCACTTGTACCACTTGTAACATGGCTGACAATCTATTTCAGCCCCAGAAATGCCTAGTATAGGGCAACATTGCAATGTTGCATTTCCTGTACAGGGGTCAAATCCACTTTGTGAAATCCCCTATATGAATTAAAAAGCTGCATTCAAAGAGATTAACAAAATGAAGTACAAGAGTTTTCTTCAGGTTGAGTTCAGTTAGTACAACGAGGGTACATGAATGGATATTAGCCAACGGTAAATTCCACACAGACATTGGTAAGCATTGTTTCACACAGAGAGTAGTCAGTGTGTGGAATGGCCTGCCAGGCCCTGTAATAAAGGTAGAAACTCTGGGGGTTTTCAAGACCAGGCTTGATACGGTGTTAGATGCTATCTAGTATGTAGGTAATCAGAGCACTAGGTACAATCTTCTTGATTTATGCCGGAGGGCAGGGGTGCCACCAGGGGTTTTGAGTACCTTGAAAAGATCTTGCATTGGGCCACACCAAGGCCACCCCATCCCATCACAGTTACTTTAAACACACCATATTTTTGAGAGCAGGCAATGAAACGTGAAAATATTTTATAACCAATTTTACTTGCTCACATTGTAGGCTGTGCAAATGGCATTTAGACTAGCAACGAAAACCCGAAAGTTGACATTCTTCTGTTAAGCATTTTCTATGCAGAAAGTTGAGCCCCGTGGTGTTTCTTAGGAAAGAGACAGAGCAAGGTTCAGATTTGTCCCTTCCAACAATCTTTGATGATGCAGACAGATGCGTCTGTTCCCATGGACAAGGTGACACTGTGCATCACCGAAGAATGACAAAGGAGGCTGTTGAAAAAGTTTGTGCAGGTGTACATAATTGCACTCATATGTGTATCCCTAATTTCCATTACTTAGAAAGACAATAAAACATTACTGCTCAACACTTCAGCAATGTCTGCCATATGTCTGTGGTTCAGTGCACTGAAAATATCAGGGGACAGTGTGGGAACCTCACTGTCAATCATCTGCGCTTAATTAATGGTAATTGATGTAGAATAGGAGGGGCAATGTGAAAATTGACTGACAAAAAGGCTCTGTCTGTGAGATTGCAGGTGAGAAAACTTGCCCTAGATAAATTGGTGTTTCCAATGATTATTCTTACAATTATGAGGGACAGTGACTGTGTCATGTGATTTTTTTTAAAGGCTACATTGATCCAGTGGAATATGTGATTATAAGTATGGATTAATTTTGATGCTTATCATAGGAGACAGAGGATCCTCGAATCTCTTCCCCCCCTGAGACCCCCTCCATTGGAGCAACACCATCTCAACTCTGTCTCATTCCCAAGCAGAAGACAAGCAAGACCGTTTACCACCTGGTGCGTCCTTTCAAATGGCGCTGTTCACAAACTGCAGCTCTAATGGCAATGCATGCTTCACCGCAGTGAATCATTTGACTGAATTTGTTTTCTCAAATCATCATCACTCAATCATTATTTTTTCAATGAATCATATAACCATGGAAATGAACAATTATTTAGACTTACAAAATTGTGCTGAAGTGTATCTTTTGGTCCACTTTTTGTGACCCTAAAAATATGTTTCAGTGTTGTAGCAATGACGCTATGTTGTTATTTAACCCTTTGAATAGTAGATGTTGTTTAATTATTATTATTATTATTATTATTATTATTTTTCAAAATTCCAAGTCAGTGTTCTCGAACTCTTTTGCTTTCCATTACCTGTAGGGATTGTTACATCAGTATTAGAATGCTCAGTTAAGAACGTTCTGATCATATATTTGTGATCTTACACCTTAAAGGGTTAAACGTACTGTACAGCGCCAGCACCGGAGCAAACCGTCCACTCTGTCTTGCAGTGCAAGTGCATAATGAGACCGGTGCAAATGGAGTTGCTGCTCCTGGGAAAGAGCGACCTTTCTAGGCGGCGCGAAGAACTGCGGAATTTCCGTCACTGCGTCAGAAGGTTGGGGCGTCACATCCAATCCAGCGCGAGGAAATTCTGCAAGCTGTCGGACAGGGAGGTCTGGGAGGCGTAAGTTTTTCAGCAGCCAGAACTGCAAGTTTTCTGGTTATTTAAGGCCAAGGAATCCAAAACAAGTCAAATGACAACCAATATGCTTATTCACTCGCACACACAAGCACACTCTGAAAAAGGATGTGTTAATGTCCAACACATTTTTTATGTTACTACATGTGAGTTACTTTCAGCACATTTTGTCAAAGTAGTATCTTTGTTGTTACAGATATACTGTTTATGTTACAAAGGGAGACTTTTTAATTTAGGCTGCATTGAAAGTAACAAAAAATGTGTTATCCTTAACAAGACATGGAGGCGTGTTCCAGAGGAGAGCATAATGTGCCTATCCATTTTAAACTTTAGATTTTTCTGTTTTATTTGTTATAATTGAGTGGTTCTAACATTCGCCAGTGGTGGACAAAGTACACAACCCCATTACTTGAGTCAAAGTATAGATACCCCTGGTCAAATATTACTCCACTACAAGTGGAAGTTGTTCAGTCAAATTTTTACTTGAGTTAAAGTACTGGAGGACTTGCTTTTAAAAATACGCCGTCACCCGCGTCCACCCCCAATTTAACCCCTGCTCAACATGCTTTTTCAGGTTGGACGGCGAGTTTTTGAATGCAGCGATGTAGTTAGAGTGTGGTAAGCAGAGCAAACATTTAGAACAATATTAATCTTTTTGAATTTCACAAATGTCAAACATGGACTTGAGATATGGCCAAGGTGGCGAAGAATCGTCCTTATCTTCTGCCGTCGCCATCATTACCGCCGCCAAATTCAAATTGAACTGTTCAATCACTGGTGCAACAAGCAAGCGCTCTGAACTTGACCGACAGCGTAGTAGGAGTAGGCTACTGTGATTGGTTTTTCTCCTGTGAGGAACACAGCGTGTGGCGAATCGCATTTTAGAAAAGAAAAAAAAAAAAGATTCAACTGCTGACTTCAAAGCTATGCTTCAAAGTAAGCTTCAGAGTAACGACAACCTTCATAGAAATGTAGTGGAGTCAAAAGTACAATATTTATCTTTCAAATGTAGTGGAGTAAAAGTCATAAGTTTCCAAAAAAATAAATACTCAAGTAAAGTATAGATACTCGAAAAATGTACTTCAGTACAGTACTCAAGTAAATGTACTTTACTGTCCACCCCTGACATTCACCAGCATTAAATTAATAAATGTAATAAGTTAACTTATGCACACACAAATACTAGTGCAAAATATAACACAAATAAACTGCAGAATAATGCATAAGATAAATCATAGTAATCCTCAATGTCCTTGATGTACTCCCACAGATAGACTCTGTTGTCGTAGTCCAACCAAATCTTTGTCTGGTTAAGATTGCCGTTATAGCTTCTGGTGACCTTCAAATGCATCTATAGGAGATGTGTAGATACATCTAGCCAGATAAAATGACCATCTATAATCATAAGCTAGTAGCAAATTAAATTAAACAAATTTGTCTTGCATATTCCTTTTTTCAGATATTTAATATTTAAATGTAAATGTTGAATTTAAATGGGTCAGACATTGTTATGAAGAGCTATATTGACCAATGTCCTCCCATCTGTGAGCACGTAAGAGATTCTGTTACTTATTTACTTTTCTGAATATCTATTGTCAATGTATAATATAAGGATACACACACATTATATTCTACTGTACTGAGGTACTGTAAATGATGGAGAAGTAACAGTGTCTAATTTTCTGAGCAGCTCCTGAAATGAACTCTAGTGGTGGCATAATGAGGCTTCATGGGGCCAAAAATGGGTGGAGCTACCGTACGCTATCAGCAACTCACTGTTTTGAACCAATCATAGCGTTCTCCTGTGGAGAGTCAAGCCATTTGATTTGTTCAGGGAAGTCAGCAGTTGACAACTGATTGTAGCTCCACCCATTACTATGGAGAGGGAGATTTGATCGCTGTAAACAGTGGGGTGTCCTTTGTGTAGCAACCTGTGGGAGTACGCCTGCCTCTACACCGTGTTTGACAGGCTGCAGCTCCGGATCCTGTACAGAAACAGCCGCAGGAATTTCAACAGCTTCAAGGTAAAACTTCTGTTCTTCAAGTAGTCCAGGCGAGTATGTGCAACATCTTATAGGAACCCTGCCTTTATCCACGGAAGTATTAAATTTGGCAGATTTGTTCACTTTGGGGTAGTCATGGAAGCCATTTTCTGTGACTTGATTACTCAGAATTTTGTGGATAAGATGTGGAAACTTTGTGGGTTCACAGCCATGGATTAAGGATGGACTTTGAAAGATTCATTTTGCTTTGATGTGTGTCTCACCATATAAAGAAACAGATTTGATTGACAGACAATTGAAAGTGTTATGCAATTCCTGAAGGAGGACCGGCTGAAACTTAAGCTATGTCATCGTGAAGCTCTTCATCTCTAGCTTGTGAAAGGTTATTTGTCATCTCGCAACCAGGACAATGCAACTTCTCAGGGATAGGACAGTCATGACATTCTCTTATTGGCAGAAAAGAGAGGAGTTTCATCCGTCATATCACTTACAACAATAGGACCAATGACAATGGTGATTGGTGGATACTTTCCGTCTATCGTGGTCATTAGCTGCAGATTCTATAGACGCACCAGAAGCGTAGCTAAGTATTCCTGACATTGAAGTGTTTGTATTTGCTGCCCAGACAACCTACGAGAAGCTTCGCTTCAATTTCCTGGCAACTCAGCTGCTGATTGGCTCCTGTGACCTCCAGCAGCTCTATGGGGCCTGGCACCTGTGCGGAGCCTGCATCTGCCCTGACTGCAGGCTGACATCATTGAACTGCACACCTCAGAACGGGCAGGTGCAGAGGGAAATGAGTGGGGATGATGCCAGGCCAGATAGTGGACAAGGCCCATCAAAAACTGCAGTGAGCAGAGCAATGCACCATGGGTGCTGTAGTCCAGACACACAAGGACACAGTCTATGGGATACAAGCAGGCCAAACACAGAGGGAGCCAGCATGGACTCTCTGAAACAAAGGTAAGAAGTGACAGTGCTGGACAAGTACTCCCTGGAACAAGGTATGTGATTTGCTAATAAATCAATGGTCAGTTGCTTCTTCTGACAAATCATGATCTTATCTAAATTGACTTTCAACTGGAGGTGACGATTCAAGCCAGTTCAAGGCAGTCCCTTGATCTGTAACAGTACGCTGCCTAAATCCTGATAGAATCAAATGATAACTTCTCTGTCTGGATACTCTAGAGAGATCTTTTGGGTTAGAGACTATATGTGGAGTAACTCAGTCAGCAAACCAGCAACAATTTTCAGATGTGGATATGCTTTCTATTACCCGGACATTGCTAGCCCATTGATTTGGTAACAATTGGTGAAGCACTTCATTTTGAGTTGAGCTTAAGTATTTGTGTGTGCATGTGAAGACTCAGTGGTTGTGTATGTGACTCGCTGCACATAATGCAATTTTCAGATGCACCGAGTAAGGAGGAGCCAACCCAGCGAGGGACGGGTATACTGGCCTTTGGAACAGACATACCGGGAGGAAGCAGGGGTTAGATCAGGATTCAAAAATACCACCCCCCCTCAAACATGGCCACAACATGCACAGACAGATAAGAGGCAACCCTGATGTCACTGCTAAGCCCTTTGTGGAAAAAGAGTTCATATGTGTCAAAGTACGACATGACAGCCGTTCTGGATGTACTTGCAGTGGCAGCCATTATACCAATGCACCCATGTTAGGCTTGAGCTTTTTAATCCTGAGGAATTATGATATAACAAATAAAAGCCTGATTGTGCTAAGAAGAAGCTAGGCTACCGTGAAAAAGGAGTCATGGATTGGTTTGCAACATGTCGGCAACAATAAAACAGGGATGAAACACATTGTTATCTCAGCTTGCTCAAAGAAACTAGAGAGGAACTCCACCAAACACAGAAGAGTTTGTTAACAGTTGTTTCCAATGTGCTCCGTGATTGGTGGAGCTTTTCTCTGTTTTCGTAAAAAGTGATGTCACGACTGTCTTACTGCTGTTTTATTATCCCTGAAACATGCTCTCCTGAAATGCATTTGTGCTTGACACCGGCCCATGACTAAGTTTATGTTTCTGTGCACAATGTTGGTAGCAATGTTGGTAGCTTGCCTCTTGTTGCAGTCCTGTTCCTATATATATATATAAAGTTTTAACTTTTTTTTTATTTTACCACTTTTAGTAGAAAGAGTTGCTCTTCCTACCTAACAATAGCTTTCTGTACTTTACTCATGGCCTATATGCAAAAATGAATAGAATGCAGGATAATTTATAGAGTTAGATTCACTGTTGCTCCCATAAATCTCATGTGCTGCAAAGAGCAATGGAAACTCTTGGCTGTTTCTGAATAAATAAAGTGAATTCTATCGTACCAGCATGTTGAGACGAATTACATTTAAATAAAAAATAATAAACAAAAAACATTGCCGTGTGTTGGTTTATGGTTTTCAGAGCCAATAGGGGGCTCTTTCCCCTCTGGACCAAGTGAAGTGCCCTGGTGCAGTCATGGTGCAGGGTAATACTTGGCTCATCTGTCCAAAATACAGTGTTTGTAGTGTACTTTTAGCAAGCGCTAACCTGGCTGTCCTTTTCTTGAGGCTTACCACTGTCCGTGCAGTGAACCCTCTGTGGTCATGCTGGTGCAGTCTTCCCTTTATGTTAGTCTTTGACATATCTATGCCTACGTCCCGGAGAGTGTTCTTGATCGGTTTGAAAGTTGAAAAGAGGGTTTTCTTTGCAACTGAAAGTATTCTTCTGGCATCCATCAAAAAACGGTCTTCCGTGGTCTACCTGATTGTTTGCCATTGCTAAGCTCACCGGTGCATTCCTGCTACTTAACAATGCATCAAACAGTTTGATTTTGACACACAAATGTTTTGGAAATGTCTCCAAGAGATTTATTGTTTTTTCAGCCCCATGATGGTCTGCTTTACTGACAATGACACTTATTTGGTCCTCACATTTAGCGATAACAGTAATAGACTGCAAATTCCACACATAGAATCAACTTTAGACCTTTCATACGCTGACCTTTCTAGCTTTTCTTGCTCATGAACTAATGATGCAAAGACACACAGCTGACCAAGAAATAGCTGAGCAGCCAATGGTCCAATTACTTTTGCTCCCAGAAAATGGGTTGTAATTCCTACACAGATCACACAATATGGATGTAAATACCCTCCAATTAAAGCTGACAGGCTTTAACCTAGTATTGATTGTTTTATTTCAAAACCAATGTGCTGGAGTGCAAAGCCAAAACAACAAAAATCGTGTCACTGTCCAAATACTTGCGCACGGCACTGTAGAAGGTAATACAAGTTGAAATCGTTTTGGGTCATGCGCCCAAAACAAACTGCCATCCCTACTCGTAAAACATAAGGTTGGAATAAACCTGATCCTAGATTAGAGCTCCATATCTGAGATACTCTATGAATATGAGTCCCAGTGTCTCATCTGTAATGCAGGCATAAATCTGCCACACACCCTCCCCCACACCCTCTCAGTGCTCCTGCCATTTCCCCCCATTTGCTAGCCTGGGTTTGGGGCTCCTGCTGAATATTTCAGTGGTCCATTGTAGTGTGTGTTATGCAAGAAAGCATTTTAAAGCAACAGAATCTTAAAGCTTAAATGCAGCAAAAGGAGGATTCCCTCTATTCAACAACCTTTGCGAGCGAGCATCTGAACTGTCAGTAGAGCTATCTGAAACCAGTGAGACCCTTTGGCCTTTGTGTTTGAGTATAAGGCACAATAACTCATTCATTGGTATGAAGGTGAAATCCTTCCCTAAAATATGACACTAGGCAAACTTCTATTTTGAGGACCCATAACTGGCAGTCAGTGGTGCCGTGCCTTAATTCTGCCTGTTGAAGACTTTTCAGGTAAAAGACTGCTGAATCAGGGTGAGATCAAAGCAGCCTAAGTGGCTCTTTGTCATTCTGTGAAATCAGATTGCTGTTCTTTGTTGTACTATATATGCTAGCTTTTGATCTTGGAGCTGATAAAATGGTGCTGCTAAAAAAAAAACGAAGATAATTAATTTAATAAAACTTTATAAAGGTAAAGCATGATGGCGTTTTCATTTTTTATTTAAAAAAAAAAAAATTAGATTTGGCACACAGTGTGGGGCTGCGTTGGTCCAATTACCACCATAATTTGGAATGTCCAATTAACTCTTTGTGGCCATGTTTATGTGCAATCCCTCAATGCCGATTTTGGAGACATCTCATTTTGGAGGTTCCCTTCGAAACATATAGCGTCACCAGCCTGCTTTACACTCTGCAGCCCACAGCCAAACACAGATAGAGTTGAGTTGGAGGAAGACGTCCCTCCGCGAACGATCGACCAGCGAGGGTCACTAGAAAGCGATGAAACACGCACCCATAACCGATCGAACCCTCCCATGCCCTGGGTGACACAGTTGGCAATTATGCTTCACCCTGTGGGGCTTCCGGTCACTGTTGGCACACGCCCCACTGTGTGGTGCCTTAACTGAATTAACCACCCAGCAGATGAGGGCATTTTCACAATTTCATGTTATTCTTACTGTTCCCCAGATCTTAAAATAGATTAGAGCAATAGCATCTCAGCCACTAGAAAGAAGAGTGTGTATGTGTAGCAAGTGAAATGATCACCAGTTGAGAAACTAAATTATTTAATATGATCTTCTCTCTCCTTTTTACTTTCTCAAGTTGATTTCCACAGAGACCAGCTACGGTTAAATGAGATTTTAAGTCTTTATCACTTTTTTTTGTTATTTTGCTTTTTAGTCATTACTCTTGCATTAAGCAGAGCCATATCTAGAGTAGCATGCATGCTATATCTTATTTTTCACGCTATCAGATTGTATAGCTACATATTTATCAGCTCTTAGCCATGTTAAGTACCCTTCTGAAGGGCACACAGACAGTGTCTGACCTGGGACTTGCACCATGGACCTTTTCCAAGGCCCCAGTAATAAATGTTCCTCTCACTGTGTCTGCTGACCAAAACAAATTTGAAAAAAAAAAAGAAAGTCTTTTAAAGACTTAAGAAGTAATATTTAATATATGCATTAGTGGCTTGTAACAGTATAACAATTATTGAAAGCAAAGTTTGTGATTTAACTGCAGGCAATGTAAAAAAAATTGAGTGGTTAACAAGGAACAGGCAATAAGAGATTATTTTTCATATTTTCATGAAATCTGAAAAATAATTAATGAAGGAGGCAAAGGCTGGTCAATGGGGCCAGTCACTGAATGCATCATTATCGTTTATTATTTACTGGACTTTCAGTAAGATTGCAGGTTCTCAAGAAAATAACATTGAAGTGTCAAGAACAGACATGGATTTATAAGGAATTGGACGCTGTATGCCACCCAGACAGTCGACTCAACACAGAACGTTTTGTGACACTCTCGAACATTCTGGTTAGACTGAATTGTTGGAATACTCTGAGAAGCCAAAAATGGCTAGCTAGTACATGACGTAGGGGCATTTTCTGAATAAGTAACAGCCCAAACAGCTTGCCCTATTTAAATGAAATATTTCTTGTCATATCTACATATGATAGGTACTTGGGAGAAGCCGTAAAAGTAATCACCATGACCATGACACGGACAATGAACTGACAGGAAAATTATTTCTCAGCCACTGTAGTGATAAGAATGGTCAATAAAACTGCATTCCAAGTTTTATTGAGACTTACTGTATGGTACAGGTTTCAAATTAGCATCCAAAATTAACAAATCAGCCAACTCCTGATGGCATTTAATGATGCTATGGGGCTTCCTAAATCCAGATTGTAACCTCTCAAACATGTTATTAGTCTGTAGAAAAGAAGAAAGCTATTGAGCTGCACATTTCTTAAAAAAACTTTGACAGAGACGGGAGGTCTTAAATGGGGCCATTAGTCAGAGAGGTCAGTAGGATCCAAATAGAATTTCTTGAGTTGTGGCTTGATTTCTGCCATCTTGAAGGATGTAGGATGATCTGTGGATAAATGATTGCCAGTCTGAGGTAAGCGTTGGAAAGTGCAGTCCAGAGCCAGTGACGTTTTGACTTCATTTACCATTATCTCTAGCTCCAGCCATGAGTAAATATTTGGATAATGAGCCCAGTCTTTGGCCACAGCCTGCTCTCTGAGGAGCGGTGCTGTGAAATGTGTTGGGACTCCACGTACGGAACCCAAACACCAGGCTGCACGAACCCAGGCCGCTTATTTTGTGGATTGGACTGATTAGATCCAAGCAACACTGACCATGAGAGGGACTGCATCTGTGAAAGTTGGTGTTAATTACAGTTGGAATTACTGCCATGCATAGGCTTCTGTTTTTTTTTCTAGGTTGAGAGCCCAATTATAAGCCTACTGTTATACTCTGCAGGTGTTCAGTCAGAAAATGGTAACTGACAAAACAAGTGAGGGTCAGGGAATCCATCCATCCATCCATCCATCTGTCCATCCGTTATCTATACCCACTTATCCTGGGCAGGGTTGCGTCGAGTGCTTGAACTTATCCCAGCGTGCATTGGGTTAGAGGCAGGAATACACCCCTGACAGACCGCCAATCTATCGCAGGGCCCGGCGCACACACACCATTCACTCACACACTCATACCTATGGCCAATTTAGAGTCTCCAATTAACCTACCTGCATGTCTTTGGACTGTTAGAGGAAACCGAATTTCCCAGTGCCATAGAAAGAATATTATAATATGATTCATGCTATATATCAACAAATGGGCTTTTATATGACATCAAACAGTACAGTAATGGGTTTTTTATATAAATCTTATTCTGTCATTCACAAGCCTGGCTGAAAATGGATTTCATTCCACTTTGAACCAAAGTTATCATGGGTTTTTTTCCCCCCAGGATAATAGTTTCAGTTTTTCCTTGCTAAAGGGTTTTTCCGCCTCCCCAGCTCTGGGAACGGCGGGGCGATGTGGCTGAACGCTCGTATCTGTGGGCGAGTTCACCCAGCAATTAAGGGCAGTCGGGGCAGATGTCACGCTTGAGCGTCATAAAAGGACCCGCTGCGCTATGCGAGCGGCACCGGGGCCCCTGACTGCAGGGCCCCTTCGCGCGCCGCGCGGCGCAAGGAGAGAGCGCGCGCGCGAAAGAGCCGGACTGCGCTGCCGTGCTGCGTTGCCATGGGCACCAGCTGGGTCAAACCCCTTGCCCCGGTGTCGGTGGGCACTGATGTCTATTTCGGGACCGGCTTCATTAGTGGAAAAGAAGGACGGGCTAGGATGCTTGGAAACTGTAGGAATGCCGCAATTCCAAATGAGTAATGTAATTACGGACTAATTGCACGTTATATAGTCGAAGGCGATGATGGCACCAACACGGTTTAAAACTTCAGGATCTGTGCAGGCATCATGCTTGAGATGCAAGTGTAATTTTGCCTAACATCAGCGTTTTCCACAAGAGCCGATTATAGCCGACTGGTTGTTCTTTTCATGCATTGTATTGACTTATAGTATCTGAGACAGAGGCTATTAGAGGCTACTAAGACAGACAACACACTGCCTACGGAACATCTGCGATTGTGTCGAGACTGCGAAATTTGCGCTTTGGGATAAGAGCGCAAAGAACCCAACTGTGGCAAAAAGAGAAAGTTTCTCGTGTGGTTGCTCTGAATGTGCAAGTTTAAATACCAAGTGATCAATTTGGAAATCAATTTATAGTGCGTTTTGAAAAGGGGATCCTGAGACAAGGTGAGATAAATGGGAAGCAAACGACAGGTCTAATGACAAAGACATGACTTTATGTACCATTTGAATTTCCCTTATTAGCACTATGTGATGTGGAAGGGATTTTCAGTAACAGTAGTACAGTACAATACGATGGATCCCTTGAGAAAGGCACCCGACTTCAGTAAACATGCAGCTGTGTGTGATGGACATGCAAACTTAAAGTGTGCTCTATGTCAATAAACTAGACAGTGCACTATTGATTTTTATTGCTTCACTGTATAATCACAGCAGGATTTACAGCTTAATGAGCCAGCACAGGACTTTGGCCGGAAGGATCAATCCACTATTGCTTTGAAGAAAGAGTAAATTTGAAGTCATTTACACCATTGTGAACCACACTTGATCCCACACTACCCCCAACCTTTGGACATTGACTGCACATGTCACAGGTTTCCACCAGCAATATTTACATACAGGGATGGGTAATAATCTACTACAAATATATATTTGTTGCCAAATGGAAAATTCCACCAAAGTAAAAAAAACTACAATCAAATAGTAGAGCTTTAGTAGCTGTAGGTGGCTTTGCAGGTGGCACAGAGGTATGAACCATACCATATCATAGTCATATTACATATTAAATATTTACATGGAAATACATATTTCAAGTACATGTATATCAAAGACTGCCCATCACTGTTTACACCTCCCTACAGACATGTCCCCAAACAAGTTCGCTGATTGTGCGTAGAGAGCAGTGACAGATGCTTGGTGTGGCGATAGGAAGGGTGTGGGATGGAAGCATATACATGAGTACTGGCTAATGTGAGGGGAAGCTGTCCTGATGTGTTATCCAGAATCGCCCGCATGCCCAGTCGGTTTCTGCCTGCACCAGCACTGGATCAGCTTGGCCTGTAATAAATTACTTAATCCAAATGTCAATACTAGCACCCTGACTAATCCAATTACCCGATTACCTGTCTATCCCCTCAGCTCTGATCTATACGTCCTCCTTTTTTTAGAGGAGCTGAGAACATCTCCCTTTCCAGAAGACTGATGTCCTCACGCTCTCTTGCAGACGACTGCTTCATTAATTGCTCATATATCTTTACGAGTGGCAGCTGTCCTCACCTGGCTATGAATTTAAAATCATCCAATCACTGGGGTTTGTGTACTCTCACAGGGAGAGGATATTGTTTTATCTTGACAAAATTTCCATCCACGCTTTCTGCCATCTACTAGAAAAGAAATGTCTTGAAACAAGAGAGGGAATATATATATATATATTTTTGCAGTTCATTATTTTTCTTTTTTTGATTGCATGGGAAGTATATCAAGACTCAAAAAATATTTTAAAATATTTCTTTCTGTCTTTATTTCTTTGTGCCATTGCAAAAATAAAATGCTAATCAAACACTTGGTTTGTGTGGTTATTTGGCAACATGCATTGGCTAAACAAAAGCAGTGGCTCCAATCGAAAACTGATGTGTGAGTTGATTGATGATGTCATTTGCAGCTCACAGTGACCATATGAAAATTGATAGGTTTTTCCACAAGAGCCGCATATAGAGGCGGCTGGTTTTTCTTTTCATGTATTGTGTTGACTTACAGTATCTGAGATACGGCCTATTAGAGGCTGCTGAGACAGACAGCACACTGCCTACAAAACAGCTGCGATTGTGTCAAGACTGCAAAATTTGCACTTTGGGCCAAGAGTGCAAAGAATCCAACTGTGGCAAAAAGAGAAAGTTTCTAATGTGAATGCTCTGAAAGTACACCACAGTAATCACTTTGGAAATCAATTCATAGTGCATGTGCAAAAGGAGATCCTTAGACAAAATAGGAAGCTAATGACAAAGACCTGTAAATCAGAAGCAAATGATCAACAAACGTATTGTGGACTACACCTTGGCAGAGTGCTCTTTGAAAGCAACGTGGTGTGGGTGTAATGTAGCAGACATTTAGTGGTATGATGTAACATGATATTGAACCGAGCTTCTGAAAGTGATATAGAGGGAGGGCATACAGTTGTGTACCAACTGGGACGTCCTGTACTTCAGCTAAACCTGATTTGTACTGTATGGTCTTTGTCACTTGTGAAAAATCTACCCAGTTTGGATTACTAAATGGTTACATAATCGCTAACATAATTTGATAAAGAGCCAGCATTAAATTAATTATATTACTCACCCTAATCCCCAACCACTCCATCAATCAATCTTAAATCTGGACAACTTAATGTTAGCATAGGGTTCTGTGCTCTATTCTGTTAGCAAATCCCCACAAACTTCAAGGAGCTGAATCTGGACAGCAGTAGACGGGGATGGAGAGAGGGATGAGGTTATTGCAGCACGCAACACTGGCAGTCTGTGTACCCTGTGAAGCCAGCAGATATAGAATTGTGCTGGGTTTGGCTTTGCATAATATTCAGTTTGGTGCAGGCAGATTTTAAAGCAAAAATACCAAAATATTTTAGAATGAACTAATTGTAATCACCACTACCCCCTAAGCTGACAGCTCGTGGGCACTTCACTTGGAAACGTTTTAGAATTCGCAGTCTTCTACCGCCCTCTTGAAATCCTGGATCTGGATTTTTGAGAAAATGAACTCTCTGATTCCATTGTTCCATTGTTCCATTGTTGGAGCCCAGACTCTGGCCTTACCATTTGGGAACACCACTTACTGTAGCAGGCCACAGCAGGACACTAAGCCCATGTTTGAGGAAGTGTGTGACCTGTTCAAAGCACACCTGCTCTCTCTATTCAAACACTTCTCTGTGTCACACTGTTTATGTTTGCATCACCTCTGACCTGCCAGTAGTGAGCTGATGTAATTTCTTTTTTAAAAAGTTGTTACTTCCTGATTAGTGCTGAGGAGGACTAAAGGCGCATCCTCTCAGACTAAAAATAAACTTCATCATGATAGCGCACAGGAACATATTTCGTTGCCTGTTACCCTCTTGTTACTACGTGAAAGGGAACAATGGGTCGAAGGCTTCCCCCTTTTAGCTAAAACATGGAGGCGAGAAAAATCTTCTGTTGACCTCGTTGTCAGGTCACGCAGCTCGTAACAGCTGTAGGATCAGACGCTTCTTTTTTAGAGGGCAAATAAACAGGTGACAGCGCTGTGTGGGCAACTGTCCTGGAAAGAGGGAGAGCGTTTCTCAGTATGGCTGGCAAGCCGCCAGGCCCGATATTTTTAAACCAGATAGCAGAGAAAGCCGGAAAGCATATATGAATGTATGTAAACATGCAGTGTGGACCCAGAGTCTGAGGACACGACCAGAACTGATTGTTTTCACCATTTATCCAGGCCTAGTGCAATTATGATACTCTGTTTATACTTCTTATTCAGGAATACTCTATTTTCAATAATGAAAGTTAAAAAAAGATGTGTCGGTATTTGTTGAAGGTCAAAAATAGTTGGTACTTGGCGTGTCCAACTATCGCCTCGATCACTGCCTTCACTCTGCTTGGCATTGATTCCCCCAGCTTATGCAACAGCTCATCGTCTATTTCAACCCAGCTCTTTCTCAACACTTCTCATAGATGATCTCTTGATGTCGCATGATGCAACTGGAGTATAATAATTGCATTATTCCTTGATAAATAATGAGAAACAACCAGATTTGGTCGTGTCCTCAGACTTTTGGTCCCCACTGTCTATGAGCACAATAGTTTTATAAACAATGAAGTTTATTTTACAGTGACACAGGAAAGTTCTTTAGTTAAACATAAAGTTTTTTTCCATTTTGTGAACACCTTTTCCCAAATTAACTTCTAGGTTAAACAGGCAGCAGTGTTTAATTTGGATAACCTAGGTTAATATTGTTTTCAGGAGACCATTTTAATCTCTGTCACATGGTAGTAAACTCCTGTGTAACCACCATTTCAAGACTGACACCCTGGGGAAGTGGTCAGTTTTAGGGAGTGCAGTAACCTACACCAATGATAAATCCATGTTCAAGCTGGCACAGCTGGACTTGCCCTGTCAGTTCTGATTGAATGTCTGTGTTCCCTGTGCTGTGAAACAGGAACAAATGGGGGGAAACTATTAAATGAATTAAATTCAGCTTTTTCACAATTTTTAATTTGTGTCAGCTACCCTTCATGTATTCATCGTAGCTTTCTGCAATTAAGATTTTCTTTAAGTATAAAATATATATTCTTGAAAATCAGATGGCAGTTGGAGCAAGTTGCTTTTTTTGGGCGGGGAGGGGGGGGGGTGGTGTCTTGCCCCAGCTTTTTGTGCAGTAACAGTAGAATTTGCCATGATTACAATGCATTTCCCCGACCACAAAAAACCCCATCAACATAAAAATATTTTCGTTTTATAGAGACATTGTATATATTTTAAGAGAACACTAATCTAGAACATGTGTGGGACGTGATAAGTAGTTGGTATGAAACAACAACCAAACTTGACTTGCAGGCTTGTGCAAGGATTATATTTACATATCGATATGTATGTTGGAAGTGTATTAACTATCTTCTGACTGAAAGGAATAATTATCAATGAATTATCTTTTTTATTTATAGACATGGAGAACATTTCTGATTAAACATTTATCTTATTATAAGAAGTAATGCAAAAGAACAAAGCAATTAACTAAAACTGACAGACATGCAGATGCCTTAGAGGGCTTGGACTTTTGGGCTTGAAGCAACTACAATACATACAAACAGAAATAATACTATGGTAAATGCAATCTACACAAGTCATTTGAACAGATGAAGTATTGAGATAATCTGAGGATGTAATATGATGAAGAGGAAACTGTAGGCATGAGCTTTCACAGTTGTGTTGTGTGTATATAATGTATTAAGAGGGATTCCTTACAGTTTCACAGACACATAAATACTCTCCCACAACTATTCGACCTGTTGTATGCGCTGTCAGTTTACTTTAAATTCTTTCTGTAACTTGGTCATATTTTGAATGAAAGAAACTGAAATAAGACAATATCTTGCAATATTTAAAACTGGGGCCAGAAAAACAAGAAAAGCCCTTTAGAGTAGAGTATCTTCATGTACAACATCTTCCATACTTCCATTCCATACTGTATCCCAGGATTCTGTAGCATGTGATGTCAGACTCCACTTCTCTACAGTTTGGGCTTGCACAGACATGAATCGGAGGTTGCAGCTCAACTATATATGCAGACTCACCCATGAACGTACACACACACACAAACCTATACTTAATGCACTTGATCAGTTTCACCTTTATTGCAGGACCATGGTGAGGCTGCTCTTCACCCCCTTAAGCTTTAAATAAGCTTGGAACACTGAACCAAACCTTTTCCCGCATGCTTTGAAATAGGCAAACTGTGAATGGTAACTAAAGTGTTGAAAAATGTCCACATTAACCATTGCTACTTTGTCTCTTTTCCATTTGGATCCTTATTTTCACCCTAAGGACAATTGGCAAATTAGTGGCACTCTGCATTGGTAGTGGTTTGGGTGAAAGGTGTGAATGGAAGCTACACTGAACACAATACGATTAGTTGCAGTAGAATGCAAACGGACTGGTTTTAAAGCATCAAACAAATGATGTCACAACAGATTCGAAGTGCCACCTTGTTCTTCCAGCTATTTAGTTGCCAAAATAAATCATTTGGAAACACCGATTTGATTATAGTACCAAATATTCCCAAATACTTGTAGCTTCATTACAGGAGGCTTGCAAGTATCCATAAATGATGTGTCACAAGAAGTATATTATGCAGTATTATGCAATAGCAGTAGTATTGGTCAGCGTTGGACAGAATCTGTGCACACAGGACATTGTCCAGTTGGTTGCATTTACAGTTAAACTGATGATTTGTTTGCTTGTTGCTCAGTCTGGGAGGAGTGACACAGTACTGGATGCGAGGGGTTGGGTGCCCGGTCTTCCACGATGTGGTTCGGCCGCAAACTCTGTAATAGGAATAGAAATGGCAGGCTGTTTTACAAAGGCACAGTCAGGAATGACCAGCATTTGAAATACAAATACATCATAAATATGTAATTATATTCATCTGATAAGGGGCCAGCCCCTTTGTCTGTATGATTTATACCTCTGTTCCACCTGCAAAGCGACTTTCACCTCCACCATTTTGATTGCAATTTATGGATTGATTTATAAGCATTTTTTTTTTGCATTTTGCTATAAAATGCACTTTAGCGCATTTTTTTGTCCATCTCTGTACAGTGTGTTCCCTCCCCATGTCTGTGCTGAACCCCAGCTGTCTTGTCCGCTGAAGTGAAGTTCTATTAAAAATGACCTCATTGACCCCAGGTTGGAGAACCCCATGGCCCTGTAAGTTAAGACCACTGCCCAAAGACCTGCTTTGTATTGGTAATGGGCCAATGGGTGAAGAGCTTCCCTCCATTCACATGATAGCTGCATGATCGGAGCATGGCCTGCTCATGGGGATGGTTGCTGTTGGTCTGTGAAAACTGAACTGAACCATAATTTTAAGCGAGGAGCCCACAGGCTGTTCAAAGCCATCAATGGCTTTTTAAAAATGAAATGCTTACTCTCTCTCTTTCTGGATTCTCTTCAACACTTAGAGTTAGCTAAATTACATTAAATTACATTAAATTACAGATGATGCCCAAGCTTATATTATCACGAAAGTGAAAATCACAGTGTTTTTTATTGTTTCCTGGGAAATTTTTTATTGAATGTACAAAGATACATTATCAGCATTAAGCTTTGAAAACATACCAGAGACACTTGTAAAACTGTGTACTTCAACCATGCATATATGCACCTCACAGATGCATCCATTTAAAAAAATAAAATAAAACAGCAAAAGCACAGGCTCTTATGAATATCTCCTGACAAGGGATCATTCTCCTATTTTAAGGAAATATGTTTTTACATTTTCCCCAAAAAAGAACAAGGAAGCTGTTTGCTGTGACATTTGACTTCCGTATGCCATACGTCACCCAGACATCTAAAATGCACTCAAACATCCTTCAGTGTGCTGATATAGCCTTTAGTCAAGACAAGGTCAAGACCTCAAGGTTGGCATTACTGTGATGCACACTTATGGGCAAAAGAGAAGAGAGGTTTGCCTGGTCATTTGATGGCTGCATGGCCTGTGCATGTCATGTGCAAATGAAGAGTCCCATTGGCTGTTGGAGTAAAAATTTTAAAAATGGACCCCTTTCCACCATATCATGGTAAGCATGGAGTCTTCTAGAAGAACATGTCCGGCTAACAACAATTAGTTCCCAGAAAGTTTTTCAATGTGCAAATTTTCAGTTTTCTTGAATTAACCAATAACGTGATATTTAAGCAACAGGGAATGGTCCAAGAAACTGAATAATTTTTGTTTTTCCAGCAAAAGAGAATTTTAGGAAATTTTATTGATAAACTCTGCTATGCCGTTTAAATACTTTCATGTGAAGTATTATTAAAACGTTATTGACACATATCCTCCATTGACACGCCTTTTTCATGACTGAATGATCTGTGATCTTGACATGTTTGTAACAGTAAAACAGTACATTCTAGAGAAACGTTATTACCATAACATTCCTACGCAACCAAATGTGAATCTAGCCTGAATGTCCCCCTGAGTTCATGAAACATTTTGTGGTAGCTGGGTGCTGTCCTTTGTGAATTTTGGATATGTTTAGGACTACAAAGCTAAAAGAAGGTCATGCACAGTCCATTTATCTTGCTGTGTCCCCCCCTGCTGAAATCCACTCACCATGGTCCCTCATTGGTCAGAATCATCACCCACACCTGGTGTTGACACTTTGGTCCATATGGCCGAGTCACTTTGCTCTTATCATTGAAAACCAGGAGGAAAAGTCGTGCAGAATGAATACCAAAGTTCATATTTATTCTTTCAGCAACACGCCTGTCTGCAGACAGATAGCATGCCGTAGTTTTAAGAGACAAGAAAATGATCTGCAATGTAGAGGACCTTAAATCAGTTTATTGTGATGTTCTTACAATAATTTTGAGTAAGAAAGTGAAACAAATATAGTGGTTTTTCAGCAATATTAAACTTGACATGCAATTGAGTGATTCAATACTGTTGCAGTGCACGATGGGCCCCATGGTCAGGTATCTGTTAGGACACGGTTCTAGTGTGTGGATGGGACCCATGGTCTGGTGTCTGTTAAAGCACTATTCTAGTGTGTGAATGGGACCCATGGTCTGGTGTCTGTTAAAGCACTGTTCTAGTGTGTGAATGGGCCCCATGGTCAGGCATCTGTTCTAGTGTGTGAATGGGACACATGGTCTGGTGTCTGTTATGGCACTTTTCCAGTGTGTGCATAGGTGAATTCGGACTGAGCTTGTGGTGGACCATGTCTCATCACTCCCCAGCAACCCGCTTTGGTCATAGGGCATCCACAGCCTGCTTGCTCAGGCTGTACATGAAGCATCTTCCTCAAACTTACGTCTGTGCGAGCTCAGCTTACGGGCTCCTGTGTGAAAAGAAGCAGTGGTGTCAGACCATGCGGCTTGAAGGAGAGCTTGAAGAATAAAGGGTAGATGCCCTCACTGATCCATCGAAGGACTGAGGTTATGTGTTTACTATCAGTAAATTGCGTGCATTCTTAGACAGAAAGTCTGGGTGAAGCTGTAAGGAGTTGGCGCTGATAAAACCGAAATTCCAAAGTCCCTTGTACAGGAGATTTTGTCATTTAAACCACTCAATTAAAATGTCATATGAGTATAGGGTGTGTAGTTTTTTCAATACTTTTTGGCTTCTGATAGTTGTACATTTTCATGGTAATATAGTAAACAAAATAAAAACAACACATAAATAGAAATGGCAGAATACCAGTGATTATATTGTGGGTAGTACTTTGACATGTTTTATGCAAGAATAGTTATTTGTAAAATATTTGACAAAAACCCCCACTTTTTCTAGAGGTTGAAAGGCCAATGGCGGGCTCATAAATTTTACACACGAAGGCCAAGGGTTGACCCCTGCCCCCTGCCCCCAGGCTAATACTAACTCAGCCTTGCTCAAGACACCATCACAGAACTAAGTTCATGGTTGATTGTTATTGTCGGGCGTAAATATGGACCAATGGGGAGAGAGAATCTCCTGTTCACTCAGTGCCTGCATGTCCAGTGCATGGCCAACGCACAGGGCTGTTCCCTCGGCTTGCGCCTGTAAACCCATTTAACCCCAACTGTGCAAACACGTCTGGTATGCAAACAACCCTCCCTCTGCCTGCAGGAAATAGCACACGCACACCTGTCATAATAACGATCAAATATGTGTAGGTGTTTGCATTTCAGTGCTTTTAGGCATATCTAAACTGTTTACATTCAGAAAGGATTAGAGAGGAACTGTCATATCCTCCAAGTTCTGTTGAGTAGTTCCTCTCTAATTGGTTTGCATACCTGTGGCGATGATTTTGAATTAGGTAAACAGCATCTTTGCACTGATGAAGGCAATAAACTGGCATGTTTGAATGTTTTATTTTTACATTTACTCCACATAAGTGCAATCCTGTTTCTTTATTTTAAATAGCCTCCATGTACCATCGTGCAAAATCTCTTTTCCCAGTTAATCTAATTTTTAAATGTCTGGATTTAGATTTAATGTGTATATAATTTGATACATATTGTCACAAATTGTCATGGTACCAATGTTTCATGTTGACACAGAGGTATGTTTGTGACTAGCACTGTTGGTAACTTTATGGCAGTAGTTAGAATGAGGTATGGAAAATGCATTCAAGATCATTGCATATAGAGAGCCATTGTGTAGAAAGAAAAAAAAACGTATAATGAACTCATTTTAAAGTAAGTGCCATTTACAGGAATAATCTTTACTAACAGTATCTTTCTAAAAAAAGATATTATTTGTGCTGTAATTTTGTGAAAGAATGACATTTTTCCTTTACACATAATTTTGTTATTGCTTTTTATAGGTATCTGGTAAATTTGTTGCTTTTAAGATGTTGTTTTTCCTCTTATTTCTTGTGTTTTGCAATCCAGGGTCACCTGAGTCCAACAAATGAACCTGAGCGCTCTGGAAAATCAATATCTCTTTCATCTCAATCAATCTTTTCTCCTTTGTGAAGGACAACAACGGAACCAAAATTAACTTCCTTTTGGTTCACCAGAGCATTAATACTTTGTATGCATTTTGAATTCTGTCAGCTATAATATTATTAACAGTGCATGTCAGTTTAGGACACCAACGTTGGGAGGATTGACCCACTTTTTGTGGCAGGCACTTTTTTGTAGCAAGAGCGACCTCTGCTGGGAGGGAAGTAGACCTGCAACATGCCATTACTCAGAGCTTAATTAGGGTTCCAAGCAGGTAGTGCTGGAACACTATTGTTCTTTCTTTCTTTCTTTCTTTCTCCAATAAAAGTACCTGTAGCTCAGAAACCGTAAGCAGTAGGGATCTACACAGGGAAGGTATCATTCACGTATTGGCCTGATAGTGGTGCTATAATGCATATATTTATGTTTAGGTCCATAACTTTCATAACACAAGTCCAATTTATACACGCATTTGGGCATTCCAGATCTACTACTTTGCTATTGGGACTACCCATGTAACCCATCTTCATTTATCGCCATTTTGTTTTATATACAAAGCATTGCATGAACTTTTTGGCTGCTATTAACAAATTAATTTGCAAAAAGAAAATGTGGCAAACAACATAAATGGCCTGAATTCCTTGGCAGTTAGTTCAATCACTGTGAAACTCTGTCGATGTGTTAACTGAAGTGATTTGACTTACTGTATATACCGACAGTACATTTAAAATGGTCAATAGGCAGAGGCACAAGTCATTTTTCCCCCACAAATTTATGTAAGCTTGTTAAAGCCAGCTTGCAAAGATTTGTCATACAACCAACAGTCATGCCTCAACACCATAAAATTTCATAAGACCATGATTGGTCAAAAGGTAGGGTAATAATTGGCTTCCAAACTCAAAATGGGAAAAAAGGATAAAGTGAGAATCATAACAGTTTGGCCTAGACAGCTGCCATTTTTAGCATATGTCTGCTGAAGTGAGACAAATCTTTTGTATACTGTTACGTATCACTGATTCTGAAATCGACCCACTCTGTTTATAGCACAAACTGACTGCAATCTCACAGTCATCCTCCTAAGCCATAGGTAGCAGCTAAAAACTAACGTGATTTTTTATATCTTCATACGTTCATAGAAAACATACAACAACGTATGACCATGCATTGAAAACTGGGTGTGCATTAGACCAAAATGTCCAGCTGCAATTAATCTGATGAACTGACAATGTGAAACTTTCAATATACTTTCGTCGATCTTAATCACACTAAAGACTTATGACAACTAGTCTATCAAGATGATGTCTGTGTTTAAGCTGACTGACGGAAGGGACTAATAAAGATATAATTTTCTTACTGAGGTTTTCAATATGGCACATGCAATGAATTGCAATGGTCTCATAATTTACAATCCGGCAGCAATGTTTCTGGGAAAAAAAGCTGATTTTTGATGTCGAAGCATCATGGTCTAATACAAAATTAGCAATAACTTACCAACTGTCCTCACAAAACTGTCCTTTGCTTATTTCTCTGTCTGCCTGTCTTGTTTATGTTCCATAATGTTTTCTCTGTTTTTGCGATGTGTGCTTGGAGCCCTATAATTGCTGCTTGCAGCTATATTTATAGATTACAAAGGCAATGTTTTAATGTGCTATTTTAAATGATGACATTTAATTAGTCACTGTTCCCATGTTCTCCCTGTGCCTGCATGGGTTTCTGCTGGGTGCTCCAGTTTCCCCCTATAGTCCATAGACATACAGTAGGCTAACTGGAGACTCCATGTGAGTGATTGAGTATTGTACCTTATTGAACCTGTGTTTTGTAGTTGTTCCCATGACCTTCGGTACACACCTATTGAACGTCACTTTGGATAAAATCGTCTGCCAAATAAATTCAATGTAATGTAATGAATGGTGAATGGGCCCTGCAATGGATTGGGGACCTGTCCAGGGCACTTTCCTGCCTCTTGTTCCACTGCATGCTGGGATAGGCTCCAGCCATCCCCATGACCCTGGATAGCCACTGTTCCCACAAGTAGTTGTTATTGGCACAATTGGATGAAGCACAGTCAGTTCAGGATATAATAAAACCATCATGTCCCTCCTAAAAGAGAAACAAATAATACAGAAACGGACTTTGATTAACTGCAGTGCATCCCAGAACACAGAGCAGAAAGCCCAGCCAAGGCCAAGCAGCAGAGACATTTTGGCTCCAATTTCTCCCACAGAATTGCTTGCACGCTCTTTGAAGATTTAAGCATTGAATATTGCGTTTTATTTTGGACAGAGGTGATTGGCGGAAATTGATTTCAGGGTCATTTTTTTTATCATGTTCTCCAATCTGGTGGTGCTATATTAGATATCCAGTCTCAATCTGCTTGGCTGGTGATGAGCAGGAGGGTAAAATAGAGGGGTGATTTATTTAATTTAGTCACAGAAATGAATGATCCATTTTGTAATATGATTTTCAGGGAATATAATATGCTTGACTTATTTCCATCCTATATTGTTCCATTAACCAACTGTGTGGGTGCTACAATTTATATTATATCATATAATTGTCATTGAAACTGCAACAAAAAAATTGTGAGACTTTGCAAAACTATTTATGTATTAAAAAGTTCATTTTCCAGCAACATTGCAGATGTCGAAAGTTGGATTTACAGCTGTAAAGGAATAATTAGCTAGATGGATAAGATAATTTTTTATCATTAGTTGCTTTCTATGTAATGCTCATGAAAGGTTAATTTACATCTAAGCATCATATGATGTGTGAGGGGAGGGGAGAGAGGGAAGGGCTTTCTGGGCATGTTTGCATACTCTAGAAATGTTATTATTATGTAATGTTATGTGTCTCAAAAAAGAAAATAAAAATTAATCACACTTATATTTATTGCAGATTCACGAACACACATTTCTTTGAGGTGTCACAGTTCAAAATGTGTGTGTGTGTGTGTGTGTGTGTGTGTGTGTTTGTGTATGTGTGCAGGGGGGTTTATTGCAGATGTTTGTTAATAATGGACCAGTTATTGATCAGAGCTATTGGTCTTTGTGTAAAGAGGCAATACAGAGATAAGCAGCATGCAGACTTTGCAGACTTTGAGCTTGATCAATGAACTTCATTCTAAAAATAGTGGGAGCCTTTTCTGATTGGCCGTGGTGAAGCTTGAAGGACACCTGCAATGGGGTGTGGCACCTGTGCTGTTTCGTCCCCAAACAGTTTTCTTTTTTAAAGATCCCATTGGGCATAAGGTTATATTATATATGATGACAAATTATATATATATATATATATATATATTAAAAAAAACAAACAAAGTGTATTAGTGAAGGGTTGGGCCACCACAAGCCACTAGAACAGCTTCAATGCACCTTGGCATAGATTCTACAAGTCTCTGGAACTACTGGGGGGATGGAACAACATTTTCTCAAAAGATATTCCCTCATTTGGTGTTTTGATGGTGGTGGTGGAGAGCGCTGTCTGACATGTCAGTCCGAAACAGGTGTTCAACTAGGCTGAGATCTGGTGTCTACAAAGGCCATAGCATATGATTCAAATCATTTTCATACTCATAGAATCATTCTGTTTTTTCTTACATATCACACTAATGCACAAGCATCACAGTCATCGAATGTACGCATTCGACCACAATTTCAGACCCTATTTACTGATGTCTTTCCAATAGATCTAAAAATGCAGATGTCACTTTAGTCACTGTTCCTATTGAAACACCAGCCAGTTGAGCAGTCTTTGAGACTGAAGCTCCTGCCATCCATGCCCCAGTAATGAACCCTCTTTCAAAGTCTCTTAGGTTTTTTCCTCTTTCCATCTTGATCCAAAATCGAGGTCAACTGGGGCTGCTCAGCACTTTTATACATGCCACAGCACATGATAGAATGTGAATTTCTTAATTGTATCATGCAGTACACCTGTATGGAAGCATCTGTGTTTGTTATGTTTCTCCACTCCTTTATTCAGGTTTTTCACATGTCACTCGTCTGTATATATGCGAACTGACTGCCTGTTGCTCTTTATTTAGTAAGTCTGTGTTTGTAGGAGCCACTGGATGTGCTTAAACCCACACGCTCTTCATTGCGCGTGTCGTCAATAAGGACAAAAATGACAAGACCAGGCCGTTAAGTTCACCGGAACACAGGTGTCAATCTCCAGTCCTGGGGGGCCACAGGTTCTCGGCACTAGTGGCTCATTTCAGTCGTTGATTGGCTGAAGAATCCACACACCTTGTTCCCAAGGCCTTAATTAGCCACTGAAAGGGAATGACAGAAACCCACAGACACTGTGGGCCCCTGGGAATTTAGTTCGACATCCCTGATCTGGAACAGACAAGCACAAAAATAAATAATCTATCAGGGATCATCACTTAGCTACAGACTGACAGAGCTTGAATTACATCAGGCCTGGACTCGAACACCCCGTGAGGCTATGCCTCTACTGAATAACCGGGCATGCTGTTCCTCTCACTGACATGTCTGATATTAATGCCGTATTCATTTCATCTCATTTACACCTGTGACCCTTTGTTCTCCTGACAGGCCTCAAACTGAAACTTAAATGAACTTGTTGGATTGAGAACCACGAAAAGACCAGTGCATCCAGGGGCCAATGTTATTTTATTTCGCAATGTTCCCTTGTGATACAGAACATTTTATCTAAACTGACCCATATTTGCGTTCTCCTTTGATTTCTTCCTGCTCTGTCTGATCCCAGCCTAGTATAGAAGCTCTGTGATCTTCCCATTATGCGCAAACAAAGAAGCAGAACTGAACAGGCTGTTCAAAGGCTGTTCCTATATAATGGTGTCCTGGGCTGCCTCTGGTGCTGAAGAAGGGGAAGAGCTGGGTGTTCATTGATCCAGTGACCCTGTGGGGACAAAAAGTATTTTTAGTGTTGCACTCTCTGGTGGGTGACAGTTAAGGATACAAATGTTCATAGAGCTGTACTCCCTGTAAGAATAATAATAGTAATAATAATAATAATAATAATACTTATTATTATTATTATTATTATTATTATTATTATTATTATTATTGTTGTTGTTGTTGTTGTTGTTCTTCTTCTTCTTCTTTTTGTTTTTGTTTTATATGAAAACATAAATTCCTCCATGGGAAGATCTACGTATGCATAACAAGTTATTAGAGCACTCCAACTTGCTTTTGTTTGATCAGAGTAAATCCAGCTCCATTTTTAATGGCCCCACTGACAGGGAAAAGTTTTTCTTACTGTTAGATGCCCTCAGCTCGCCCATTCCTTGGTGATGCTACAGATGAGGTGAATGCTGGTTTTCTCTCTGCTGATACACACGGCACAGTCTGCTCCATACCCTGTTTGTCAGCAGAGTTTCTGAGCCTCAGACAAGCCTAAGATCTCACAGGGACCTCACTGTGCATGTGATGCCTGAATGAAATGGTTGTCCTGCTTTATGTTTTATTAATCATTAATCCCCCCTTAAAGAGCTGGAGGACAAGCTGTGCTGGTGCAATGAACGTTGAACATTTTGGACTAATGCAGTTTGCATTCTAAAATCAACATTTTAATAGGTACAACCTGAACTAACTGTGAAACAACATGATTGTATATTTTTATGAAATGTAGAGGCTTAACTATCATAAACATTTAACTTCTTATTAATATTAGCATTATGAGGGATGGCTTGGTCAGTAATATTATAAATATTGTGATTATTATATTATTATTATGCCATTATTCGATGGCAGCATCTCATTTACACATGCATTATATAATGCCAAGCACTAGTGTTTTAAATAGCCCTACAGTGCAGACTGAAATGGCTGTTGTGTGAAATGCATTTTTACTGAAGCAGGGGCCCTCAGCCACAGGGCGGCCATTTTAGGGAACCCTTAAATGAAAAAGTCTGTGGTTTGCAAATGAGAGCCTGCCACAAGTTGTTTCTTTTTGCCTTATCATGTAAAATGGAGTGAACCAAAAACAGAAACTGTCTGAGATTTAAATCTTTTGTGTTTATTGCAACTTAAACCCACCATCTGGTCCCTTACCTTTTACTCAGCCGGACACACAGCCATGATAGACAACAAAATAAACTGCAGCTGTCATCTTAAGGCTGCTATATCAAGGAGTCCATTTTTTAAATCTTATGCTGTCCATCAATCCGGACAGAAACAAGACCACTGTTCAACTACAAGGCTGTCAGCATGACGTGTGACACAATTATTAACACAACAAGAGTGACAGGAAGGGGATTTGTGAGATCACTTTGTGAGATTGTCCCCATGAGTTTCCAACGACTTCACTATTAACTGACCTGTTGGTTTCTGTGTGAACATTTTTAGCTTTTACTTATTTTCCAACCAACCCCTTCTTTCAACGTCCAACCCACAGCAGGGGTTGCAACCGGGGGTTAATAACACAGGATTGATACAAACTGTGACAATTCCATGTACCTGTGCCAAACTGGAAGTAAACAGGCAATGTAAACAAATGGTGGAACATCACAGCAAAATATTCAGAGCAAGATCAACTCAGATAGAGTATTTTCAAAAGAGTACATGTGATCCCAGTTGAACTCATACAGACTCAGTGAGAGTTGATTTAACACTGAGAGTGTTGCTGACTGTCTTCAGTTTGACACCAATGCCTGGACACACACAACATAACCCTGTTTAACCTGGCTTACAGGTGGGAGCACTTCAGTTTCACAAGCCTCTCAGATCTCATCAAGCCCCTCTACACAGTAGTCTGATTGGCTGAAGGAAGACTGCACCCATCCAAGAGAGCCCTCACTATGTACTCCTCCTTAGATTCAGATATGATGTTCTGTGATTTCAAACCGTTTTGTTTACTCTTTTAATCATCTTCCTCTTTCATTTCCACCAGCTTTCCTGAGATTTGTTCTGTGATTTTCTTAGAATTTCTCTTCACATTTTGTTGTAAGTAAGAAGTGCAAAAGTATAAAGTGCACATGCTCATGTGAGTTAATGGCAGGAAATAAAGGAAAGTTTGAATGAATGAAAAAAGAATGAAAGTAGGCCAGCCTGATTGGCAATTGTGAAGTCATTTTCCCCGGAAGGTCCCCCTCTAAACTGGTAAAATGTAATAACTCAGAACAAGAAAATGCTCAATGCTTCATTTAACATTCATGCCAATATCCTGCCTCAGTTCTACCCTGAATTTTGGTCACTTGCGATGTAAAAATAGTGAAAAATAGGGAAATTACACACATAGAAGAAAGGGCACATTTGCTATGCTGAAAAAATGAATCTACATCAAGAATGTCGCTCACTGGATTGATATTATTTTAAGAAAAGGATAAACGAAATGAAAGCCAGAACAAACCCCTTTCTCCACTGTGTACCAGATCTACGAAAATACCCTCATTTTAAAATATATTGGTGAAGCAGGTAAATTGAATCAGACGGGTACAGGCAAGTTAATATGAGACAGTAATTTCCCAGGAAACACATACTGCAAAAAGCAATTTATCTTATCTGGCCGATGAAATACGTTTCACTCTCTGAAAATATTACAAACTTGAAGCGGCTGACAATAATTTCTTTCACAAAATGAAATTGTGCGCAGATATTAATAAAATTTTCAGTGAAGACGGCAATAACATGATCATTCATTACCAGACAAGGAACAAACAGGGAAAAATTGCTATTTTAATCAACCTAGAACTATCAAGATATGGATGAAGAAAAATATGCATGAAATAGATTTCAAGTCAATTTAAATGAAAGGAGGGAGAACATACTGAAATAGCTGTTGCCATGGAAATCAATCAAATGCAATATATTATTTTCAATCTTCCCCACTGAAACCACGCAGAATTAATTACACAGTCAAACAGTGTGGAACACAGACCGGCTGGACTGATCATGAACGCAGTGATCTTGATGTTTGCCCTATGATACCTATGAAACCAGAAAATAATTCCTTTGGAACTTTCATCTCAAGCAGAAAACATGAAATCTTGATGACAAAATTGTTAGTAACAGCAGTAACACTCAATTAATTTGCTATTTTAGCAGACATTAACAATCATAATCAAAGATTAGGTGTAACTGATGATGCTTACAAATGAAGATCTCCAGTTTGAATTTTCAAGCAAAATACGCAGGCCAGAATTTTGCATTACCTGCTTTAAACACTAGGTGTCACTTCTTCATGAGAATAGGGCTTTTTCGTTATAAGATACAGAATATCAGTCAAAGCAAGGTGTTGTAACAAATTATTGTCACACAGTATGTCAATCATCATAGACACAGCTAACACATTCTGTTCCTCTTTAATTACATTCCAGTGGTTTATTTGTAAAAAAAAAAATCAGTCATATATCATAGAAATATAATTGTAAAATAGTTACCTTTTAGTTAGTACATACAATAAAATGAATTCTGTCCTAATAGGTGGTTTCAAGACATTGTGGTGGAAATTGGTTTGCAGGCCCATAAAACAGCTTTGATGAAACTGAACTGTTTACTCACTCAGAGACACTAGAAAGGGAAGCAGAATGGAGGGTTCGAGTGGGGCTAGGCCCTGCTCTGTAAACCAAGAGTTACTGGTAGGGGTGGTGGAGCAGCTGTAATCCCCAATAGTGTCTTCAAATGCACCTTCATTTCCACCCTCATTTCTCTTCTTCCGAGTCACTCACATTTGTGATAGCCATTCCCCTATCAATGGTGCTTTCATCTTTCTCCCCAAGTCAAACTGGGAGTTTTTGTTACGTTTTCTTTTACTTACACAACTATTGACGAAATATGATTTTTTTTTTAAATGTTATCCTCTGTAAGTTCAGTATTCATGTTGGTACCCTGCTGATTCACTCTTCAATCTTCCGTGTGCAGTCGGTTACGTACCCTTGATCTATCATTTGGCACTAATCTCAACAATCGCGACAAGAAGCATATCTGCATTTCCGACCATATGTGTATTAAATTTGAATTGCATTTCTCCATCGTTACTAGTAATAAATCCTGTTCCAGATGCCCTCGCATCATTAACTCCTTGATGGCTGATGTGTTTTCTACTGCTTATTTTCTCTGCTGTGCAGATCAGACTCAGCCACTACAAATAGATGAGCTTGTCTCTAATTTTAATTAACTCTGCTTAGCAGCGCTAGACTAGTAAATCAAATCAGGCCACTAAATTCACACCGTTGCTCAATGTGCATATCATTAGTAAAGAGCGTATCCGAACTCAGTTGGAAAAAAAGAAACAGTTGGCAGTTCATTATGACCATATGAAGGATCTGTAGAGACAAGGCTGTCAAGGATGTAAGGGTGAAATACTTTTCTAACCTCTAAATATAACAGAATTGTCACAACGCAAGACTTTTGCATAAAACAATTGTTAATTCTCCTGCTAATGTGAATTTGCACTCCCTTGTAGAGGGTGAGAAGTTTCTCTCATTTTCTAAATTGAAATAATTGCAAGCAATAGAACAGAGAACTCACCCTCAGTGCAAGATCAGTGCTGTGCTGTGCCCTCAGATCAGTGCTGAGCTCGGAACCATTACGCTAATATCTACAGTGCTGTGTTGAAGATGTGCAACTCTTCTTCCCCATGAGCCATAATGAGGACCCCTCACTCTTATGAACTGTCTGTCTGATGTCAAGTTCTGGATGTCCAAAAACTTCTTAAAATTAAATGAGGGTAAGACTGAGCTCCTTATGAATGGTTGCAAGGCTCAAACAGTGCACATTGAGAACTGTTTCACCCGGTTAGGTCAGAAAAGAAAATCTCAGGCAAGAATTTTTAGGGGTGGATTTTGCATCGGATATCAATTTTGTATTGTTCTGTAGTGTTAATTGTTCTCCCTAAAAAAATCAATGAAGTGGTTTTAGCTTATTCAGAACTCTACTGCTGGCATATTAATCGGTACAAAGAACAGAAATGTGCCCACATCCCCCCTGTTCTAGCTTCTCTGCATTGGAGCCCTGTGTCTTTAAGAATTGATTTTAAGGTTTTTTTTATTGGTATTTAAAGCACTCAATGGCTTAGCAACTGAATACATTAATGTCTGCTTGACTCAGTGAGCTCTCATCTCTGCAAGCCCTACCCTGTTAGATATTCCTACTGTTAAACTTAAACACAGCAGGACTGCTTGTTTTTATGTGCCAAAGTTATGCAATTTCTTGCCACAGTATAAAAATATGCTTAAGACTTTTTTTGTATTTTTGCTACAGCATTTAATTAATTACTGGTCATTGCATTTATGCAGTTTTATTCAATATTCTTTTCTGCTTACATAAGATAACAAAAGATGCTTTTCAACCATAATAATAATAATAATAATAATAATTATGATTCTACTTATTATTATTTGTATTATTGCTGGTGTTGTTGTTGCACAGACTATTATTTAGACTACAAGAACGGAACAACACACAAAAAGGAAAAATTACTGCCAAAATAAACAGATTTCTGCTGAAGCATGTATCAGGAACTAAAATGAACATCTCTTTTCTGAAGCTCACACCAAAAGGTGAAAAACGAATGACTTTCGGCTGAAGTTCGCGTTGAAAGCCAAAACTCCATATTGGGGCTAAAGACCAAAAAGTGCATTGTAATATGGTCGTGGGGAAGAAGTGAGAAAAAAAAGTTAATGAAAAAGTCCATGAACTGGAAAACTCCTTGTGGTCTCAGAGCTGTGATTGGTTGTGTTGGAGCACATAGGTTATCTTGGGAAAATGAATTCCAGGGCTTTGATCCATCAAATAAGAGAGTGGAATTCCCGCAGTGATATTTTAACTCCAGTGAGTCAGAACATTGCAGCCACCGCAGCCCGGTTTCTCAGAGTCTGATGGGGGTAACTCACACAGCTACACCGGGGGGCATGTCAGTTCACATCCCGCCAATGTTCTCTGACAAGGTGACACTTACGTGCTGATCTTTTTGAAGAATAAAAACGTTTGCTGCCCTGTTTATGTGACGGTCAGCCCTGACATCATGTCTTCTTTGCCTCACCTAGCGCAGAGAGTAGGGGAAAAAGTTCTGAATATGAGTGAAATATGGTTATTTTCACAGGAAATTCACTTAGATTCTGATTACCTTGTCTCCACTGGCATTGTTTCACAAATATTAATTATTGCAGTTATAACATTAACAACTGTGTGAGCCTTTGGAGGGCAGTCGCACTTTTGGGTACACCATTACCATGCAGTACACGCAACTACAGAACCACCAGAACCCTTTATTGTCAGAACACGGTTGCTTACATTTTTTTTCTCCGCCTGTTGTGTATTGTATAAAAGCCTAGGAATCAGTTCCATCTCAATTTAGTCAATCCAAGAAATTAACTGAAATTGAAATGGAATAGTTATGGAATTTAAAAAAGTAGCTATAATGTATAGAGAGGATTTTTCAACGAATGTAGCAAAGTCGTTAAATTAATTTCCTGCAGTGACACTGAAATTTACCTGTAAATTTTTACACTGTCGTGCATCATTACTAATATTATTTATGACATTTAAAAAATAAAAATAGTGGGGACAGAACCCTCGACTGCACGGGGGACTAACATATGAGTGGAGAGAGTCGGTTGCCCTACAGACTGCCCCACACAGTCGACCATTATGGCATGGTTTTAATCACATAATAAGTTTTCAGTGTGAGAGAACAGCCAGAGAACTCCACAAAGGACTCAGATGATAAAGGAAGCAGCGCAATCACAACCGCATGCAGTCCAGCTCGGGAGTGGGTTGATGAGGCGATACAGGCTTGTGGTATATCAGCTGCGCCGGGGAGTGAAAGACTGCTGAGCGCTGGTAGATAGTGCATCCAATCTAGCTCGCCTCGTACTCGAGTCACATGGATTTTATTAACCATTCATTTATCTTTCTGACAGTTTCTCTCCAGACCGTACTGAAGGTGCGCTAGTCACATATTTTATCCCCGCCCTCTTGCGAGGAAACACATAATTCATTTTGTGTCACAGGCTCTGCTGCAGGAAGGGTTCACTGAGTACTTGCTGTTACTTGACCGATCCCCACCTTCGCTGACTGCAAATTCGTCCCCCTGAAAGTGACGGGCTTCTGAAATTCACAGCGGGCTGCAAGTTCGCCACGTTAATGAAATTCCGATGAGCGCTAGTTCCTACAGCGCTCAGAAAACCCGGAGAGTAGATTGATCTCGGATGGGTAATGAATCAAATCGACCGACCCGATGACACGGGATGACGAGAGCAGCTCAATCGCTGCCCTGAAGGAGAGCAGAGCCGTCTGCACCGGCTCCCTCAGTTTCCCAGGACTTTATTTATCCGCCAATGAAGCCGGTGACAGTTCTTCAAGGTCAGCACGGAGTGTAGCCTTTGTAGTGAATGCTAAGCCTGAATTCGAGCGCTGAAGCTCTCCCGGTCACGATCAAAGAAAATGAAACAACAATTGGATACACACTGCCATGGACAAAGTCTGTGTTCAGACAGAAGAAAAACCAGGAAGATAAAGAAATGGGGCCAAATGACTCCAAGACAAGGAATTCTGGCTTCAGTTAAAGTATATCCACTAGACAGTAACATGTATAGACTAGTCATATGATCACCATCCTACATTCCTTCCAGTATCCCTTGTTCTTAACTACAAGAGGTTCCAGTTGGTAACATGACTTTCAATGAATTATATTGCAGTGCAGAATCCACATTGCCACAGAACTCTGCTAGGCCACACCTTTTGAATAATGCATTAAATTGGAATGTTTCAACAGATGGGAGACAGAACTTTCAAAGCCAAGAATACAGAGTAGAGCATCTGGTGGGTCTGGATATACAATCTGTCAGATATACTGTAAGCTGTACCTAATGGAACTGCTAGAGCAGGGGTGTCCAGTGTTATTCGAAAAGGGCTGATGTGAGTTCAGGTTTTTGTTTTAGCCTAGCACTAAGCCACCTAATTCTACTTACTATGGTTTTGATTGAAGACCATGATAATTTAATTAGCTGAATCAGCTGTCCTAGTGCTGGGCTAAAACAAAAACCTGCACCCACAGCAACCCTTTTCGGGTAACGTTGGGTACCCCTGTGCTAGTGTGACAAGCACATGCCCCCAGGCCTCCCCCTCCGTACTCAGTCTTGCAGGTCCTGAATGACATTTCATGCTATTTGTGTGTAAGTTCGGCTTAGAGAAATTTTAGTTTCGAAGTACAACATTTTTTTAACACTTTCCCACAAGGAATTATATATCCTTGCATCCATTAAGCTCCTGCTAAGAGCAAAGACATGCTAAGCGAGTTATTAGCATAGCTCCCTAATGTAACTGCGACCGAGTCATTAAAATCCTTATTTATAAGTTTGCCTGCCACTCTGAATAATCACAACTCCTAATGCATTTATGCCTGATGCACAGACGTAACAAAAATTCCCTGCATACGTTTGTGTTTGTATGCATCTTTGCGTGTTTTCTGCGGTATTAATGAAGATTGTGAGAAAATGTCAGCTCTTCACAGAGCTGAACAAGAGCACGCATTCTCACTACTCCTGAGGATTACATAAACTTAATAAATTTTTGAGATGATGAGTTTAGAATTTTAGAATTCATTTTATTGTTATTATTATCATGCACTGTGTTAATGCAAACCTCCTTGTAATTCTGAGCACTTTACAGTGAAGGAGGAAACACCTGAACCATCTTTGCGGTCTAAATGGTTAATATGTAAAGTTGGGCTACAGAACACAAATGTCCCCTTAAAATTTCAAAATGGTATTAATTTAGTGAAACTGTGAAATTAACCCAGAAATAGACCCTTCTGTACTATATACCATACTATTCTGATCTCCATACCTCTTACATTATGCTTGAGCCCACAGTGCCAACCTGGGAGTTTTAATACATGGACTAACTCACTGAGAAGTATTTTTTGCTCTCTTTTCATTCAGTCTATCTACAGGAGGCAAGTGCTGGGCCTGTTCAAAAGGTCTGTCTGGCCTCTTGGTAGATGAACGATTCATGCAGGAGGACTAGGCCATGTCTCCAGGTTTGTGCCTTCGCTGAAATCCATATTTGCAAAGTCAGTTACATGCCTTATGCCTCTGTGATAAAGAGGCGTTTTTTAAAAGTGTGATTTTTCTGCTTATCTTGCATTTTTGCACCTCCCCCCATCACCACGAGGGCTTATTTATCCGCCTCAACCTTGCTCTCACTGAATGGTATGCCAATATATCATTGATGAATGCCTCTGATGTGGCATGCATTGAATATTAATATTTATGTACACAACAGAGTGAATATGGTTAAATAAGCCCGCGGGAATGCGTCTTTAGATTTAGATGACACAGAGCTCTAAGTCAGGCAGATTTTCCAGGAACGCAGGGGTGGCTTGACTATACTGGCAATCAATCGTATGTATACTGTATATATATATAAAATCCAAACCATGAAGGTGAAAAACCATACTGTAAAACATTTAATACTAACTAGAAAAGTGCTCCTCTTGATGCGGTGGAACAGTGGCTCTAATCTGAGATCCTCCCAGATGGTTGAGCGCCTCACCCTGTCAAGGAGAGTAGGCCCCACCACCCTATGAAGAAACCCCATTTTGGCTGCTTGTATTTGGAAACGTGCCCTTTGGTCACTACCCACAGCTTGTGACCATAGGTGAAAGTAGGAACGAAGACTGACTGGTAAATTGAAAGCTTTGTCTGTTAGCTCAGCTCCTTCTTCATTACCGCCATCCAACACAATGCCCATGTTACTCCTGCCACTGCACCTAAATGGTGGTCAATCTCCTGATCCTTTTTACCTTCACTCATGAATAAGACCCTGAGAAATTCAAACTCCTCCACGTGAGGCAAGCCATCTTTTCCCAGGAGACGACCATGGCCTCAGACTTGGACGTGATGAT
This sequence comes from Anguilla anguilla, assembly GCF_013347855.1. Lineage (NCBI taxonomy): Eukaryota > Metazoa > Chordata > Actinopteri > Anguilliformes > Anguillidae > Anguilla > Anguilla anguilla. Next base: position 35,531,787 of record NC_049214.1, on the reverse strand, counting down.
CCTCATCCTAACCATGTCACACGTGGCTGCAAACTGCAGTAATGTGCAACGAAAGTCACAGTATGATGAGTTAAAAAGGACAACATCATCCACAAACAGCAGAGATGCCACTCATATGTCCCCAAATCAGATATACTCCGGACCTTGGCTGCACCTTGATATCCTGTCCTGTTTTTGAATACCATGAACAGGAGAGGAGACAAGGTGCACCCATGTGGGAGTCACCCACCATGAATGAGCTTGACTTAATGCCAAGAATGCAAACACAGCTCTTGCTGTGAGTATACAGGGTTAATGGCTCGCAATAGCAACTCTGGCACCCTGTACTCCCACAGCTCCTCCCACAGGATACCTTAGGGAACACGATCGTAAGCCTTCTCCAAATTCACAAAACACAAGCAGACCGGATTTGCAAACAACTCCCACGCCACTTCAAATGTCCACTGTGCGACTTCTGATTTGCAAATATAACCAGAGATAATTAGCCTACTCTGGCATATACCACAATGCACAATTCCAAATCTTGAGCTCCCTAATTTTGCTGTGTCTCCAAAGTATTTTGGATTAAAGTTTGAGCACTTGATTCAATTTAACGTATTTCTTTTGTCAAACGGGTTGTGGCCTAATTCTACGTTGGCGCCCATCGTGCCACTCATTAGAGATGTGGATGACAAAATGTCATTACACAATTTCGGTCATACGCGCCAAAACAATAGATGGCGTTAAATGCAGGTGGCACTGTCTAATAGCCGCTATTTACCTCAATGCGAAGAAGAAAAGACAACGAAGAACGGAAGTGGGTTTGCCATTTACCGGAAGTTCAGCAGAACTGTTTTTGTTGTCAGAGGGACTGTTGTGAAAATGGCGACGTCGCGTCGCTCATCCCAGCAACAGCCGCAGCAACAACACCAGAGCCTGTCTTCTCCTCCGCGCAACACCTCTCTCTCCCTGACTCCCCCGGGTTCTCCTTCGGCGCCAGTAGGCGCAGCAATTTCGGCTCCAGCTGGCGCTGAGCAGGATAGCAGTGGAGACCCGGAGGTAACTCCGGCCTCCCCCGATATCCCCGCTCCGGGCCTCAGTGCTAGTAGCAGCACCAGCTCAGCCTCAACCGACGGGGGCAGCAACAGCGGGACGAGCCCCGACTCAGGCGCCATAATAAGCCCGTTGGGCGGCGGCTGTGGGACTAGCGGGGCTTTTAGGGAGCTGTTTGAGGCCTGTCGCAATGGAGACGTGTCCCGGGTGAAGAGGCTGGTTGATACGGTGAATGTGAACGCCAAGGACATGGCTGGACGCAAATCGACGCCGCTGCACTTCGCTGCAGGTTTGTGCATCGTTAGCATTCATGTAACGCGCAAACATTAGCTAAGCAGAATTATATTGGCGACATTGGTCGCTTGCTGGGAAAGTTTTGGTTGGGCTAACGTTAGGTAGCGAGCTAAGTTAGCTAGCCAACTTGGACAACTTCAGCTAGCGCACAGTTTGCACTCAATCGGGTTATTTATCGGTCATGTTATCTGTCCTCGCATCGTAACTTGGTTAGCTAGCTTCGTCATTAGTGTTGTCAAGTTTGCACTTGTTAGTCGCGAATGCATTTGCAATTGCAGTAGATTTGGGTAACTGTTTGGCTAAGTCGCTATCTGTACTGGAGACGACTACGTTAGCGCTAGCTAACCAGATATTTGGGTGTGATGCAGGATTTGTTTATTCCTGCTGAGCAAAGTATTGAAACTTTACTTGCCTTAACGTCAACATACCCAAGAGCTCAAGTAGGATGAATAACGTTAGGTAGAGGCAAAGAAGTCAGTCGTCTATTAAGTCAGTTTGGATGACATTTTAGGAGGTGAAATACGTCTAAACTTTAATTTAGCTAGCTAACTGGGTGGGTGGTTCACTGTCGATACAAATGCTTACAGTCTTTAACTAAGTTACAAATTTTACTAAACCTATTTTAAATCGACTGATTATGTAAGCGCGTACAGCTTAACATATGTGTTTTTGTGCAGTGAGAGTTTTGTTATTTAGCAAGCAGTCTTCGGATCTAGTTAGTTTTGTCATAATTTTGATCTTATTGACCTCCCTTCTCCCCCTGGTCGGATCGCAAAAGCAGCTATTTGACGAGAAACTGCCAAACCCCACATTTAAAACGTCTTTCAAAAATAAGTGGCCCTCTGGTGACTCGCTACATTGAGAAAAACAACAGAGACAAGCTAGTTGCTGTCGAATGATTTCCCCCTCTGCGTCTCCAGTCGCACTGTCACGACCACTTGGTCATTAACAAGCATAGTTAACAGTTTTCCCGTCACACTTCTGTGCTGGATAAGTTTACGTTAGTGTTCTCAGTTGATGCACTGGCAACGGGTTCAGCTGTCAGCCAGTGATACCATTTTAAACAGAATTTACAGTTGTACAGAATTTTAAGTAAAAAAAAAAAAAAAAAAATATATATATGATATTTTTTCTGCATCAAGGTTTGCAGTTAAAAACACTGACATTTTATCTTCAGTTTTTTCAAAAATATCTTGGGGAAATATCAAGATAGACACATTTGGGAGGATATCTGTGATTTGTATGCATTTCTTCTATTGAACGAGAGTTAAATCGGTTTAATGTCTTCCCGCTTTAGGGTTTGGCAGGAAGGATGTGGTAGAGCACCTCCTGCAGACGGGCGCCAACGTGCACGCCCGGGACGACGGCGGGCTCATCCCGCTGCACAACGCGTGCTCCTTCGGCCACGCCGAGGTGGTCAGCCTGCTCCTGTGCCAGGGCGCCGATCCCAACGCCCGCGACAACTGGAACTACACCCCGCTGCACGAGGCGGCCATCAAGGGGAAGATCGACGTGTGCATCGGTAAGAGTCCTCCCATGCCCCATGCCTGGCTTTGTTTATTCATTTATTTGTGTTCACAGCATTTTTAATGTATGGTAATGTAACTTGTACCTCATCAGCTAGGCCTATATTTAGAAAAAGGTCTGATCCAATTCCCCCTTTCCACATCTCCCCCAATCTTCAATAAACCTTATATTCCCCAGCCCCCCCCCCCCCCACCCCCCAGAAAAATATTTTTTTCTACCTTCCCTTCCACTTGCTAATTCAAGTGACACAGCATTTACCTATCACCGGGGTGTTATGGCCCAGCCATTGGCCTGACCGCTTCTCATTAATCCCTACTGGGATATTAGTGATTTATGTGTCTAGGCCCTCAGATCCTTTGCACTCAGCATCTGCTAAATTCTTAAAATTTAAATGTAGAAAATAAACAAGTGAGCCATAGTGTGTCACGTAAGACAAGTGTGTCACACTCATGTTGATTTTGGTGTGTATTGACCTGATCAGGTTGTTGACCTGATTTTAATTTTGATGATGCCCTGAAATGGAGGAGACTTGTTTAAAGTGTACATTCAGACCAAACTGTGGCCTTTAAAAAAAAAAAAAAATAGATTTCCGCTCCTTTTCATTTTACACATGAGTTTTGTGGGATGTTTTGAGGGAAACGTGACAGCCTGCTGATTGTGATGTGGGTGGGAGGGATCTGCTGGGGCTAATGCCCACTCTTCTCCATTTGTGACCAAAGCAGCAAGTCCGGGCTTCATTTTTAGAGCTCACTTCTTGATCTTGTTGAGACGTTGTTTCTCTGTAGCGCAGGCACAATTCACCTTAAAATATGACTTTCAACCCCCCCCCCCCTTTATTTTAAGTCAATGATACCAATACAGCCAAAATACAAAGTCTCTCTTTTTTATTTTTATTTTTTTACCACAAAAACATGTAGTTGCAGTCAGACTTCATGACCATATAAGGGTCCCCACTTTTCCCTACTGTGCAGTCTCTGGCTCCAATTTGTATTAAATGGTGACACAGAAACTGCCCTTCTGTGGCCTCAGAATGCTTTTCCCAAGGCTGTGGAAAGTCAAAGGACGACATCACAGTCATTTTGTCCATATATTGTTTTGCAGTCTATGTTTGTGACTTATAGCCTATTGACAGTTCTCCAGCTAGGTTTAGAGTGTTTTTACTTGATGTATTTAACAGTATCCTACGCAGAAAGAGTGTGTTAATAACATTTCCATGAACTTGGCTCAGCTCCACTGAGCAGAAGGTTTGCAGACTCCTGTAGGTAGATATGATGAACTCTTCTGTCAGGACTGTCAGAAAGAGACGCTTGCTTGTGGAGTATGGTTACAAAGCACAGCTTCATTGGCTTTGAGGAGAGCTGATGAGGGAAGTTTTGATGATTGGTCATTGCAGGTCACATGGTTTCATTGGTCTTTACCATGATTTCATCTCCCAAAGTTAGTGTGATTGTAAAAAAAGGTGAAGGAATGTCAGAGGAGGTTGAGCATCATATGGTTATACAGAAAATATCAACTCTATTTCTGAACTGAAAATACTATAATCAAATAGTGTAATCACCCCTGCTTGTTTAAGTAATGGAGAACTTTGCCCAACCAGGTTGAAAATTGAATTCTGTAAAAGCTTGTAACTTTCAGTGCAAGGTATGTAAGCCACGTCTTTAATAGCTGAAGTCACTCTGCGTGAAGGTCGTCGCGTAGACTTCTCGCGAAGCAGACTTTAGCCCTGCGAGAGACTGCCTGGTCGTCCCCCTGAATATTTAATGAAAAGCGAGCTGTAGTTTTCCAGGCTGGCGCATGGTTAATTGCCTTTAGATTGCAGTACGGTAAATGGAGTGCTCCATTAATGCCGCTGCGTGTAGTGCTGACGGCACTCTGGAGGTCTGTGGGCCTGGCGGGGGTACGGCGGGGGTGCGGCGGACGGACCACGCGCTGCACCGCTACAGGTTGAGCCGGGCGTGTGGTACCGACGGTACTCTGCCTATGTATTGTACTATCGCGTGAATAGGAAGCGATAAAAATGCATATATTTGTGTTTATTTTGTTCATTTAAGTGCCACTTTAAATACGGTGTGCATGTATCAGAAACATCCACTATTTATCCAAAATATATTAGTATTTGTTTTTCCACTGAATTCATTCCAGCCGGTTGGCAAGTTAAGAACATTGTTCTGTGTGATCCTCTTCTTGGACAGCTCACCTCTGTGCCTCGCCTGGTGTGGTTTAGAAGTGTCCCCACGACAGAGTGATCTGTAGCATTTTGAAATGTCCCTTTGATGAAACCCTCCTTACTCCTGGCGCCAGGTTCTTACCGTTGGCACTGTACTTACTCCTCTAACTCCAGAGATGCAAAAGCTTTTGATCATCCACAAACTGGTAAGGAATAAGCCTGTGTAATGAAAGAATTCATCAGCTGCAGCACTGCTGTTACTTGCAGTCAGTCTGAAAGAGCGCTCCAATAGAGGACAGTGGAACAGTTGCCACCCGCACTACAGATATGGACCGTGCAACTGCTTGTCATTTTGCAGAAGCCAGCCATGGTTCAGTTCCTTCTCTCTGATTTTGGGGTGTTGAGTCACCACATCTCCCAGAGGCAGAGACATTATTAATAAATAACACTCTCCGGGTGACTCACCCTGTAAAGACGCTTTTTCCGAAGCAAGGCGCGAGCCCCCGGCTATGGAGGTCCTCATCGGCTAGGCAACAACTGGCCCAGCCCGGCCGGTAAATGATGGGACATAAGCAGGCTATGACCCGTTATCTCATTGCTCACTAGTGGCCACTACAGGTCAGACCAGTCGCGTGCAGGCACACAAACCGAGAGTATGCTGACCTCGTAATCCTGGACGGTATATGATTGGTGGTGTGTCTGCAGTCTGGAAAGATATGTGAGAATAGGCATCGCGTGAGATGGTGGAGTCGCCATCGTTGGCGGAGGGGTTGCAGTGGGAGATCAAGTTCGTCAACAAGTTTATTGTGATTGGGTTGGGAAAAATTGGGGATAACATTTAAAAAATAAAGAATTGCTCCCTAGAGATAAGTATTGTATTAATGCGCCAAGCAGTTTTGAATCAAGTGGACGGAATGATTCTTTAAACCTTTGGTGTCTTGTGTGAATGTGTATGCCTTTTATATGTAACCCTTTTGACTTAGACTGTGGATTCTCTTCTCATCCAGTATTATTATTTAGTTTCTTTCTCTTCCTCATCACAAATGGAGATGTCGCTATGTGGAACTGTGATGATGTGAGGGACGTTTTGCGGTTTTTGTGTGCGGTTCATTGATGTTCACTGTGACATGCACATGCATGGTGCGAGTGGCGGGAGGGTGAAGGTCTGCCTCCGGGTGCGGTCCCTCGTGCTTCCGTCTCTTCTCTCTTCACGCTGCGGAAGATTCCCCAGATGTTGAAGTGCCAGTCATCCTGTTTTATTGAAGGCGTTGTGTTTATGAGCTTTGAGCGCTCCAGCTGTCCTTATTTTGGGTTAGTTCCTCTGAAGAAATCAGAATGATCAGAATGGTGAGTGAGAATCCTTCAGTATCTGCGCCCGCGCGGTGCGTAACACTACCAGATTAGCTCCCGTAGCGGTCTGTGCATTAAACTGAGCACAGCTTGTCATTTCTTCAAATGACAGTATACGTTGTGTTCCTGGCTAATAAAATAGTGGGTTTCTTAATGAATTAGGCCTAGGGCATAGTGAAATGCTTCCATTCACTGGAGGGTTGTGCCTTTCAGATGATTTTCAAATGATCCTGTGAATCTGAGCCATCTGGGAAGTGTTGGAGAATGTGTAAGCTGACGGATTCGGGTAGGTGGAGGAACAAGGGAAATGATGTTGAAGGTGGTAACTGCACAGTTTTATCGTGATGTTGAAGGTGGTAACTGCACAGTTTTATCGTGATGTTGAAGGTGGTAACTGCACAGTTTTATCGTGATGTTGAAGGTGGTAACTGCACAGTTTTATCGTTTGCCGAACAGACCGCACGCACACCTCACAGAACTTTTAAGTGCAGAGAGGAAAGCTGAATGCTTTAATATATTAGCTAATTTATCTGGAGTAGGATTGGAAACGGCATATCTAGTGAATAAGACCTGTGTTTCTGTCTGAAATCGTAACCAGGAAAATTGGTTTCCTGGTCTGGAAACAAGTCTTGTTTGTTATGTTATATAGGAGAAAATGGTCTTTGATTTCAGTGAGGTAATAAATTATTTTTAGGGCCATGCTTGGGAAGGGTCCAACCATGGGTCATTCTGGGCCAGACGAGTAACCTATACACACTGTTCTGTATCGTTATGTCTCTCAAATGACATTTGGTTATTGTGTTTGGTTAAACACGACTTTTGCATTATTTAAAAACGCACTGAGAAAATTTCTGTCTACCATCAAAGCAGGTAGATTTCCCATCTACCTAGCATAATTTTACTTTTCAAGTCAGGCCAAGTCATATTGTCCACATTTTGAACCTGTTGCTGCTGGATTTTTGCCGTAAGTAAACCAGCAAGCAGCCAGATCCCTGGGTGGAGAAGAATAGCTCATTGCATCAGTATGACTCGTCTGTGATTGACAGAAGAGAAAAATCGCCTTTCTTTCTTGTTTTCCTGGTAAAATGCAGCACTGCCTGTTTCCATCCGGATTCCCAGCCGTAGTCATTTCCCCCTGCGCTGGATATGTGTTCTGTGTGCTCGATGATGGTGCAGTACCACACAGCCTTAGCTCTCACTGCTGTGGGGCGTCTGGACTGCTGCTGGAACTCGTGAAAGGTTGATGAGCAGGACTGGTTCTGTAGGCGTGCAGGCCTGGATGAAGCCGTGCTTGACCCCGTGTTGCTCTGGGTGTTCTCAGCTCATGCGTGTCATTCAGAAACTCCACACAGAGCCCAGGCAGCTTTTTCAGGAACCCTCCAGTTCCGTCTGACACCCTCACTGCTTGATGTCTTCACCCGGTAGAGATCCCGAAACATTCATGAGTAATACTTTCAGTTCCATTAGCACAGTGGTTCTCAGCCCTGGTCCTGCAGAGTTACATGGTCTGCTGGGGTCCCTAGCCCTGGTCCTGTTGTGCCATGGTCTGCTGGGGTCCCCAGCCCTGGTCCTGTTGTGCCATGGTCTGCTGGGGTCCCCAGCCCTGGTCCTGGAGAGTCACAGGGTTTGCTGGGGTCCCCAGCCCTGGTCCTGTTGAGCCACAGGGTCTGCTGGGGTCCCCAGCCCTGGTCCTGGAGAGCCACAGGGTCTGCTGGGGTCCCCAGCCCTGGTCCTGGAGAGCCACAGGGTCTGCTGGGGTCCCCAGCCCTGGTCCTGGAGAGCTGGTCTGGTCTGCTTATTTGTTTTCCACCTTAAATACAGCAACGAATTTAGACAAAAGTATCCAGGTGAGGTCAACTGTGTAGTCACCTGCTTTAATGGATCTATTGCAGAATGACAACGAAAACCAGCAGACCCTGCAGCCCTCTTAAGATCAGAGCTGAGAACTACCTAGAGATGTTACTTTGACATAGTAAAGTGTTCAGTGTTAAATCAACTCTTGAGTACAATTGATCCCTCTTGGACTCCTATAAACTCACATTAGGTCTAAATTAATACTGACTATTTTACTGCGTGTAAACAAAGGCAAGAGCACGCAGTTTTCAGGGCCCGTCTACTCTGATGCAGTTATGTCTTTTTATTACCATCTAAAAACCTGAGGCGCTGCATCTGCTGTGGGGCACGGCACTCCGTCACTTTCATTTCAGGGGGTGCTTAGTCACCGCCAGGCCCAAAGACGTGGCCCATTTATGGCCTAATTCAGAAAAAAAAAAAAAATTAGTTCTAAGCCCGTTTCAGTAGCTGCCACTGTGAAGCCCGGGCAGGACAGCCAAAATGGCTTCTGTATAAAAAGAAAAAAAGAAGACGTACGAGTCTCATTTCAGCTGGCTGTTGAGCCCGGGGCTGCGGTCTCAATAAGGGTTAATCATGTGGCATTCCTCTTGATTAGCCAGCGAGCGTATATCATTCCCCGCCCCTGATCAGGGCCGCGCTCCGCTCGCCGCGCGCTGTTTTCCTGAGAAATATGAAGTCGCCGGTGAGGAAATGAGATCGTTAGGGCTGCTCTGGAGGAGTTCTGCCCCCCCCCCCCCCCCCCCCTCCCCGCGCCGGAGCCAGGCGCTGCTTTCTCAATCCGGCCGGTCTGTTCCACGGCCAACTGCAGCCCTCTCATCTCAGCTGGTGTTCCTCAGGCGGACTGCACTCCTCCTCATCTCCCCATCTCCCCACCGAAGAGGCAATCTGGCGCCGAGCGCTGCTTCAGAGCCATCGTTTTACCTGCCCTGCGCTTTTCCTCAGTGGCAGTTTCACTCTAAGTTTGGCCTGGGACCCATCTTGAAAATATTTAACATCATCTGGAAAGGATCGCCACTGTGCATCTTTTTTAAAATGCAAGTTCTATTTTCAGTGTGGAAATCTGAATGAACAAGCAGGAGGTTTGCACAATCTGTGCCATTTTTCCAATCAATGCCCATAAAATTCATCATTCTGCAATGCAGACATGAAGTCACATATTTAGAATTGAACCAAAGTCTGTTCCTTTTAGTATGGGCATGTGAATTTGTGAGCAGGCTTGTTTAATCACAAATTTGCATGCCTTCTCTAGCTGCTAAGGCTTTTGTCCTGAGACGTTGTGTCATACGGCCAGTAATACTGCGCCCAGTAGAATATGTATGAAAAGTACGATCATATTGTATTGTCAAGCAAGTCAGAAGCCTGCTAGATTGGAAGTTTGTGCATCTACATATTTATGGCTGAGGAGTGTTCATAGTAAGTATGTACTGGCTGTTATTGCCAAAGAACCGAGCCGTTCCTCCCCAGCCTGTTGAACGATTGAAGGTGATTTGGATCTGTGCTTGACGAGTGTGCTTCTGCAATGGTTTCGAGAGCGCGGATAGGCGCTTGGCTCTCCGGGCATGACCTGGCGGCTCTGTTCCGGGACATCGCTGTGTTCCAGGAAACGGTGAGGCGCAGCCGTCTTCTGTGGAAGATCTTTGGCTGTTGGAGCTGGTGTCTTCTGGCGCGTCGGGTAAGGCCGTGTGCCGAGAGCTCGTTAAGTAAGGGCGCTGCAGCTCAGCCTGTGCTCTCCTGAACACAGGGCTTTTCAGCAGGGGCTTCAGGGAATGCGCTGCATGAACAGAAGGCTTTTCTGTCTGTGCGCACCTAGCAGCACCGTCCGCAGTACGCTTCCTGATTAATTTAACGGCTAGTTTACCTGACTCAAAACGAATTCTGTGTGGTTACATTAGCTGTGGCTGATCCGTGCTTGTGTTTACAGCTTTTTGTTTACTGCTAATGGTGAAAGGAATCGTGCAGTTGTAATGGCTTAGGTCGTTGGCCTTGGAATAAGAAGGTCTGCCTGATGAACAAGGATTATTATTATAATGATGATCATTACTATGGTTTAAATGGCTACAAACTGGCGTAGTAAAACACTAATGTTAATGCAAAAGCAAAAAGCAGTGGAACAGCGGTTACGTCTGGTGCTAAAACCAGTAGTTAGCCTAAGCTTTCTTGTGTGAGTGGGCCATGTGTTATTTTCAGTTCGAATGCGAGCCATCAACATTCATGTGCCTCCTTTTAATTCCAAATTCCAAATGGAGCAATGGGCAGAACGAGCCATTATAACTAATTGATTTCCTGAAGATTAATTTGTTACAAAATTTTTATTAATATTTCGGAGAGTGCAGAAAGGACTCATTTAAACTGTGAGGGTACAGTGACATGGGCCACTGCAGAAAGAAGGTAAAAGCCATCAATCAACAGCACTTGTGTTTTAAAACCGCCCCATGCTTTAAAAATCATTACTGGGCTTTAAAACAGCCTTGTGCTTTAAAAAATGACTGTGCTGTAAAAACAGTGCTTGTGCTTTAAAACCGCCTCATGCTTAAAAAACCATGATTGTGCTTTAAAAACAGGCACTTGTGCTGTAAAAAGAGCCACTTGTGCCTTAAAAACCATGATTGTGCTTTAAAAACAGGCGCTTGTGCTGTGAAAACAGTGATTGTGGTGTAAAAACAGGCGCTTGTGCATCAAAAACAGGTGCTTGTGCATTAAAAACAGGCACTTGTGCATTAAAAACAGGCGCTTGTGCATTAAAAACAGGCACTTGTGCATTAAAAACAGGCGCTTGTGCTGTGAAAACAGTGATTGTGCTGTAAAAACAGGCGCTTGTGCTGTAAAAACTGTGATTGTGGTGTAAAAACAGGTGCTTGTGCATCAAAAACAGGTGCTTGTGCATTAAAAACAGGTGCTTGTGCATTGAAAACAGGCACTTGTGCATTAAAAACAGGCACTTGTGCATTAAAAACAGGCGTTGTGCATTAAAAACAGGTGCTTGTGCATTGAAAACAGGCACTTGTGCATTAAAAACAGGCACTTGTGCATTAAAAACAGGCGCTTGTGCATTAAAAACAGTGATTGTGGTGTAAAAACAGGTGCTTGTACATTAAAAACTGGCACTTGTGCATTAAAAACAGGCACTTGTGCTGTAAAAACAGGCGCTTGTGCTGTGAAAACAGTGATTGTGGTGTAAAAACAGGTGCTTGTACATTAAAAACTGGCACTTGTGCATTAAAAACAGGCACTTGTGCTGTAAAAACAGGCGCTTGTGCTGTGAAAACAGTGATTGTGGTGTAAAAACAGGCGCTTGTACATTAAAAACTGGCACTTGTGTTGTAAAAACAGGCGCTTGTGCATCAAAAACAGTGATTGTGTTGTAAAAAGTAAAACGGGTAGTTGTGTTTTAACAAGCACGTAACCCTCCAGACCCACGGCGCAACTCACTTCCGCAGACACATTTTAGCTGCCACCACCTGCGCATGTGTCCCGTGAAACGTCCCTCAAAGGTCGTACGTGAGTGAGTGAGTGACCACAATTTGCCATGCATAGCCCACGGCGGCAGTTCCTGTGCACCGTGGGAAAAACAGGCGCTTGTGCTGTACAAACAGACAAACTGTAAAATGCTAACGTTACTGTTACTAACCACTACTAACAAACTACTAAAGTGCCAAAGAGAGGAAGAACGATATAGAAAATGGAACAAGGATAAACTAAAAAGGCTAAGCTAATTTCTAGCTAATCAAAATGGAAAAATCACTGTCCAGGCTGTCAAAACTTGACCGCAGGCGTTTTGAAATGAGTAGGATAATTTGCGCAGTGGTATTATATGGGTGGAATACATAGTACTTACCCATCAATCATGAAGAGAGGCAGGGATGGGGCTTTCACTTGCTTATGTTGAAGCTAATTTTTACCTACTTCCACGCCACAAATGTGAGCTGGGCTCCAGGCAAGACAAAACAAAAAAACATTTCACCTTTGGGTGGCAGTGGGTGGCTCTTTCTTTGTACAAAATGCAGTGGTAGGGCTTAATTACATTTTTTTTTTTTTTTTAAACGATTGTGGACTAACGTGATGTCTTAAATGGAGACAGGATACTGGGCTTTAGAATGCAAAAAACATGGTTTAGTGTTTATTACCCCTGTAAACACAGATGCTTTTGCATTAAAAACAGTGATTGTGCTTTGAAAACAGTGATTGTGCTTTAAAAACAGTTATTTTGCTTTAAAAACAGTTATTTTGCTTTAAAAGCAGCGATTGTGCTTTATAAACAGGTACTTGTGCTTTAAAACAGGCGCTTGTGCTGTAAGAACGGGGGTTGTGCTTTAAAAACAGTGATTGTTCTTTGAAAACAAGCGTTTGTGCGAATAGGAACTGTTTGTCCTTGCTCTTGGACCGATCTGGCATTAAACGAGAACGGGGGAAAAAAACACAGCTCTGAATTGATTAAAGCTCTCAGCAGGCAACATTTCATAAGCACAAGGCCGGGTCCAAATAAGGACCTGTTTCAATAATCCCATTAATTGTTAAAACGAATAAAACATTTTTTTTTTTTTGAGAAACAGAAAAAGAGAAATCCCGTTCAGCGGGTGTCGCAGATGCACCAGAGGACAGTGAGGAGAAATTAGACACGATGTATTTTCTGATTGCTTTCTTCTGCGCTATGATAGTCCTCTTATCCTCGCTCGCCCACGCTCGATTGCGGCCGCTCTGTCGCGCTGGCCTTGCAGCAGTGTAACGGGGGCCATTTTAAACGTATTTATCAGCATTCAACTGATGTGCCACTTCAGTCCGCTCCCGTACGTCAAGCACGTCGTTTATTTTGATTGAGAATCTCTTCTCCGTCAGAGGATCTTTTTAAGCGGCACACACATGCATGCTTTGAACGAGCAAAAGTAGTGTAAGGTGAGGATGACGCTGGGGTTGCGGTTGAGCTGCAGAGGACCGTGGTGAAGAGCATGTGATCACAGCTTCCAGAAAGCGTTTCTTTTTTTTTTTTTGTGAAAGCGTTGGCCGCAAGCGTTTATATTTAGACTAGTTCTCAGGTACTTTTTTCTCCGTTCAACCACGGAGCAGAGTGCTACGGCACACGGTGTTAGTCTTCACCACATTTCATCCTCACGGCCTGAGGGTTTATCGGCAGCGTAACAGAACCTCTGCAGCCAATTAGCGTTATTAAGCGGGCGGCGCCGCGGCTGAAAACATCTCGAGTCGGAGACTAATGTGATCATTAAGGGTGAGCGGCGAGCCGCGGGTTTCTCGCGTAGGAACAGGACGCGGTCCGCGAGGGAGCTAGTTTCTAAAACTCTGCCCCGCGTCGTTCGTCGCGACCGCGGTCGCAGCTCCTGAATTGTCCTGCGCCGTTAATTGCTTTTCGTTAGTCACTTTTTGCTGTTTGCTGATGGACGATTTGCCCACTTAAGGTCACATTATGTCAGAAATAGCTGTGCAGTCCATGAATAATAAATTCCCCGTATTCACTTCACAGGACTTTCAATCGGTCAGATCACCAGATTCATTAATTTTCTGTAATTGGCTTTATGCAACGCAGTTCATTATTAAAGAGGTCGCATTCTTAATGTATAAAATCATAGAGTGACTGGTTGGGGCCTTATTGCTGAAACTGTGTACCTCAGGTCACTCAAACTAAACCAGTTGTGGAAAATGAATGCCAACAAGCCAAACCTTCACTGTAGTTATAAGTTTAAAGAAGTTCGTATTGGAAGAAGATGTAAATGTATCTTGTCAGCAACCTTCGTTGGTCATGGCATTGCCTTGTGTCTTTTGAGCTCGACAAGCCCTGCAGTAGACCTTTGCTTGATACTTTCAGCTGTGATAAAGACTGCGTCACACAGTGCCCGAGCATGCCGAACAGTGTGCGGTTACCCTTACACTGCAGGAAGTGGATGTTTTCAGACAAGGTTAGGGACTTGGACAGAGAAGCAAGCCGCACATTGAACCTCGAGAGAACATGGTCTGCAGATGTAGCCGTGAGATCCAGCCCTTGGATTTCAGAGATATCCTTGGCCGAGTATGAAATGGGAGGAACAGCCTTGGACTGCAGTCGCATCACGTTCCTCACGGGAACCAGAAACCTGAAGGGTATTGAGAAAAAAAATTTTTTTTCATGCTTTTTCTTTTGACTCAAGCACACTGCTCATGTCTGAGTGCACCCAGAAGCACTCGGAAATCACGTTTTGACTGTGATTCTGCTGCCAACCCCAGACTACCCGCTGGGTGAAGCTCCTCTTGCAGGTAGGACAGTTCTTCAGATAGGCAGAACTGAGTTTTTGAGCTCACCAGAGCTGATTACAAGATTCCTGTGCATTTAGTATTCTTTTTTTAGGGAGGCTGTGCTTGGAATTTCAATCATCAACATACGATAAGAGTTCACTAAATATCTTGGCTGCCTGTCGATCATGTGAATCGGTTTCTGCTTTGCGGTGTGTAGTCACTTATGGAATCTCATTATTGGTGCTGGTGAGCCCTGAAACGCAGAACTCTCTCCAGTGTGCTTGTCAGGCTGCAGCAGCCTTTAGTTTGGCCCGAATCTCTGAGTCAGCCTCGCTTTCCCCATGAATAGAGGATTCAGTGCACTGAGGTTGAAAGCCACTGATTAATGGCTCTGTAGGGTTCAGTTGTGCCGTCCCTCGTCAGAATGAAACCGCTTTCGCAGAGGGACTTCATATCAGATAGATCTCAATAAGAGCCCTTTCACACCCGCCATTTCGGGCCCCGCTATTTCGGGCTCCCTGCTTCAGAAAGCAGGTCTGACCGCTATATATTTTGGCACTTTTTTTCCTCCAGCTAGACGGCGCCGTCTGTGACAGCCGCGTGACCCTCGTCCCGTTTCCTCAAGGCGAAAGCCCTCACACGTTCGCCTGACTCCCAGAGCACCAGAGCACCGATTCATGTGCACTTTGTTGATGGTGTGATTTTGTTGTGCAGTTTTATGGTTGGAGAGGAGGTGCCTCTCATTTAAATTTGAAACGGGCCCGCGCGCCAGGCGGGGAGGCGCGGGGTCTCGCTTGCGGCTAACGATGCGAGCGGGACCCCGCGGGCGGCGTTTTTTTCGGAGATTAAGACCCGCGTGCCGCGCCGGTAGCTCTGGCGCCGCTTCAGCTCGGTCTCAGCGGTTCAGAGGAGCCACACATTAGCATTTTGACGCCGTGAAGAGAACCCCCCTCCCCTCCCCCCTCCCCTCCCCCCCCCTCCCCCCGTCGCCAGCGGTTGCGACCGAGAGGGAGGCTTTTGATAACCTGGGTAAAGTGCAAGCTGCCAGCGTGCGGAGCAGTCCCACAGGCAGCCAGCTCTCTTTTCAAAACGCCGTACCGCTGAGCTCAATTAAACTGCGCACTATCACGGAGGCTAGCTGGAGAGCACCCCGGCAAGAATACCAAGAGCTTCTCTCTCCCGGTGCAGAACGGCGACAGCCCCGAAAATGGTGGTGCCTTCTGCCGCAGTCTTACTTCAGGAAGCGAATTCCTCCACTTTGCAGTCTGTAATGGCTTTAAAATGACCTCAAACTACTTCAGAACAAGCTGCAAATGAGCTGGGCCACTACTGAGAAAATCGCTCTCCACAGCAGAATTCTGTGTTCTCAAGGCCTTGGGAAAGGGGCAGTCTCTCTCTCTCTCTCTCTCTCTCTCTCTCTCACTCTCTTTCTCTCACTCTCACTCTCTCTCACTCTCTTTCTCTCACTCTCACTCTCTCTCTCTCTCTCTCTCTCTCTCTCTCTCTCTCTCTCTCTCTCTCTCTCTCTCTCTCTCTCTCTCTCACTCACTCACTCACTCACTCTTATTAAATTGAGCTCTAGTCTTGTATGGGAGCTCATTCCTAGGATGTTCTATATTTAAATAGCAATACATAAAATGTGACTTAAAAAGCCATCAGATCGTTATAAAGTAGTGCTTTTAAAATAACTTGAAGGAAAGATTTTGCTTGTTGTGTAAGCTGCGGGAATTTCATTTAATCTGTCACATTACAATGACCAAATCTCAAATAAAAAACTATTTTGATTGGTCCTTGTCGAGGGTACAGTCTGTTGCTAGGGTTGCAGAATTAGTCCATTTTCTCCTTAAAGGCTGTCTCTGTCAGTTTTTTTTAAACCAAAATTATTGTTTATTTAATGTACTCATTCTCATAGGACCTACCGCATCTTAATATGCCCCACAGCACACACCACAGTGAAAACTTAAGACATGACAGATGAATTCGATAAAACCTGTGCTTTCAAGGGTTAGTTAGCAAACCAGTTGAATGGGAAATGGTTTAGGATTTGGCAATTCTGTGCAAATACCAGAATTAGACGATAATCTGTTGTGCAGTTAAGTGGATTCTGCTCTATATGTCTGATGTAGCTGGCACTGTACTGTATCTCTTTTCATATTTCTCTGGACAACCTGACCTGCCTTGGCTAGATTACTAGTTTAGGTTTGGCGGGCGGGCGTGGGGGTTTAGGCTGGGGTAGCGCCGATCTGAGGTGGGGGATCAACACCGTAGTTTGTCGGCGCTTGATGTCAGGCTGATATTGAGTGCCATGTCTAGGTGGGTGAAGTGAAATTACAGGTTGATCACTGTAGAAAGCGTTAGTAGGATTTCTACCTTCAGGTCTGATAAATGTGTTATGCCGAGTAGCTATTACGTGAGCTAGCTATTTTTTTAGCAATCTGAAATTCTTTCTTTCGTCATCTGATACACTCAGTGTCCGTTGAGGGGGAAGGTGGGGTGATGGGACGCTCCTGACAACGCCAATACAATCCTGAGGTTTTTTTCTATATGGATTTTATTCTTGATTTGAAATGCGTGTTATTACAGTATTTGACACTACTTTGAATAGATATTTGGTGGGTGTACAGTGGATACATCCCTCTGTGCTAATTTATGGTTATTTCAACTATTTTCAGCCACCTTACAATCACTTTAAAGTACCTGACTGCAGAAACATTTAAGATCCTACACCTTGTTAAGACTGGGCGATAAACCATAACAATATTTAGCAAATATATTTTTGAACGGTCATCGCCAGCATGTGGCATATTGGCGTTCGTTTAATGCTTAATCATAGCTGATGTGGTAGTGTATCTTCAGACACCGCTGTGCTGCAGATTGGCCGTCATATCAACTCCCAGTAGACATGAATATTTTTTCTTCCCCTGAAGCATTTCACATGGCCCCTGAAGATTGCAGGTTCGCTACCACAGCAGATCGGATTGCAGAAAAAAGAAATCTGAAAAAAAGACGTTCCATTGTGGCAGTGATTTTTATTGTTCTCATAAACATCTGATAATTATCTTCATGGTCTATTGCTCAGCCTTATGTAACAGTTAATATGTGGGTTGTTTAGGTTTCTTTAGTCTTGTTTGGGATGCAAAATTATAACCGCATTGACTGGTTTTGCCTTTAAAAATGAGGCCGGTTCCAGGAAGAAGTCCTCAGGTATGCTATATATTATTTCCAGTAATGCTGAAACTTTAATAGTGGAAATTTTGGGCACGGCTAGTCCTTCTCAAATCAATATGACTTTCAGCAAAGTCCATAGAATTTCTTTGAGAAACTTTGTGTGGAGACAAACACAAGTCTTAATAAGTTCCCTCTCGCTGGATTATGCAAATATGTAAATCACTGTTTAAAAAACACCGCTAATAACCTCAAGCGTGAATTCTGTCAGTCTTCATTTTAGCCTTGCGTGTTTAATCCCCCAGTATAGCCTTTAAATCTGTCAGAATCCCCCTTTTGTTAATCTAGTGCTCGCAGTGCTCTCTGATGTGATTAAATGGTGATTAGCTTGATAAAGAGCCAATCGCAAATGATCGTTTGAGCCGAATGTCTGATTGATGGAAAAATCAATGGTAAACAGCAGCTTATCCTTGAGCAGACTTCGTACAGTAGTCTACTGTATGTGATAGGCTTGGTTCCTACATACCAGAAGCAGCCAGCTTTAACAATGCAACATCAGTCCTTGAAACAGTGTTTGTTTGAGTTTGTTTTTCCCTCTGTGGAGCTTCTGTTAACCTCACTCGGTGGCTGTTTGGAGGATCAGGCTCAGTCTTTCCCAGTGTTGACTGTCTGCGTAAAAACTGTTATAGCAGAATTGAATTGAACAGAAAACCAGGGCAAACTAATGTTAAACAAGAAGATTCATATCCAAATGGAACGCTCAGTGCATTATACGTATATGTAAGGCATAGGCTATATGTAATTGTCATAGTCATCCTGATCCCAACAGTTTTATGCAAAAAGTTTCACAGTTTAATGAGAACTGTATAACTCTTATTTTTCTTTTTCATTTCTTCTCAAATTTAGAATGTTCATTACATTCAAAATTAAATATATAGGCCTACTAATTGAAATGTTTAATTAAAAATTCCATTTTTCTTTGTTGTAATTCAGTGATAAGTGATTTTGAATATTTTATTAGTGCCAGTTGGAATTTCTAATTGGTAATTTTTTTCTTTTGTAAATTTGCAGTTGAAAAATCATTATGTTGATGGAAAAAAAAAAATGTGTGATGCATCTGTGACTACCGTACAGAAATGTGGATAAGTATGTGACAGTAGCCATGAGTCACTCTCAATGCCCAGTTGTGCCTGTTTAGTAATAGTTAATTACTGTGTAATTGTTGGCTGATGGTAATAATGAAACTGCAACGGCGTGATGTCAACAGGCATCATACTGAGGCAGCTACACTGCCATCTTCCTGCTGGAGGACTGAATTACGTGCAGTAGTAGAAACAGAGTTATTAAAACACTAGCAATAAATGATAAAATTAACAGCCGCTGGCTGCAGATGCACCTGTGATGTGTGAGCAACATGTTGCATGGGGGAAGAGAAGAAGGGATGACAGATGTGCTGCCTGTCTCCCTCAGCGCTCTCTGAGATTGACTGATCTGCAGCGCTTTGCTCCTGCTGCTGCTGGAAATAAAGGGTACAGCTGTCCTGCTGTGCACCTGTGGAATCGTGACCCCTTCAGTACGGCGGTACGGCTGTTAGAGCCTCCTTTCCCGCCTTCCCCCTTTAGTTCATTTGTGTTAATGGCTGCTTTGTTTCTGTACTGATTACATGCACTGTCTTTTATGGAGTACTGTTTACGTTATTTTAAATGAATTCTTACTGCCATCTCTGGTCAGATGCTCCTCTTTAGGTAAAGCATATACCTGCTTTCCTCCTTCCGTATGTTGCACAGTGGTCAGTGCCTTTAGCATTTCATAAACAAATGTGAGATTGTGCCTGGTGATGGTCGATTTGTTTACACTCTGAAGTTGGACCAATTTGACAAAACTAATTTGGTTTTAGTCTTTGTCAAGTGTTATTTATATATGCACAGTCACGGCCTCTTAAGTCAGTGTTTTGAAATAATAATAATAATAATAATATTAGGTTTGCTATTTTCAGGAAAGCGATCAGGTGCTCTGGTGCTCTTGCAGTGTGCCTCTGCTCCCTGTTCCCCACTGTGAGGTGGTGGAGAAAAGCTGAGTTCTGTAATTACGAGTTCTTTCATCATTCTGAAATCCCCCCCCCCCCCCAATAAAAACTCAAATCTGTGATTCACAGACCGTAAACATCTGAACGAGAGGCAAAGGGACTTGTGTATGTCATAAGCACACACACATCAAACACTTTTCACTCAAACTGCTGGTAGCAGCAGAGAGTGTTCTGCAGTAAAGCCAAGGCTACTGGCTACAGAGACATTTAGGGTCTGAAAAAAGATCTAAACTCAGTGTTTCCTGAGCAGTTGGGAAGAACGGCGAATGTTCACGTCCCTGGTCACCGCGCAGATGCTGTATCACTGCGCTACGTTGTCCCATGTGTCTTCAGAGGGTTGTATATTTATGCCTCATTAACATTTTTCTCCAGTACAGAATTGTCCTTACTAACAATTAGTCGATGCATTTGCATATTGTAGATTTTAGCCTATTAAAGGTCTTGATGAGGTGGGCTCTCTGTGGTAAAGTGCTGAAATGCCGCTTTCAGGGAATCCATTTTTCCACTTGTGAAATCAGCATCCATTGTTGTTGTTTAATGCAATTGGCTAAATGGAAAGCGCAGCTTATTTACAGCCTGGGTATTAGATTTTTGTCGTGAAGGGAGGGCAGTTTTGAAAATGCGAGAGAAAATGGTTGTATATTGTTCTCTCGGTAATGGCTGCAAATACAATACAAGGTCATATTAATGCAATCAGCATTATTGGTTTTTGTGTAATATCATTTTAAATTCACCCTGGAAATATAGATCACTGCAGTGCATGAATTTCAACTATACCACACAGCGGCTGGCTCGTTCTTGTGAAAGTTTGCGGCTTGGGACAGGATCCACCAGGGATTTCTAATTATCTGTCAGGCCCTTTCTGGTTGCCTTTCTCTATGGTAATTAGAGAAATAGCTTATTCTGCCTCACCAGCCAGCAGCAGAATCATATCCTACGCTGCGGAGTGTGTATTCCCCACAAAGGGCAATTATGTAGCGTGCTATATATCTGCCTGGGCCGCCTTCTCCCCTCTGCGGTGAGCACAGTCAGCCGCCCATAATCACCCAGCATTATGCCATTACCGTGCTAATGTTGCCGAGCGCTGCCTCTGCGCGCACGCGCCCTGGTTGCTCCATACAGGGCCACGTCCCACTCGAAAACATAACCCGCCGCAAACAGAGAGTGTGCGGTCTCTGTGGGAGCGGCGCCCATGCCAAAATGTCACCCCGATCCTGTCCCGCTCGAACGTGCTGTCACCTCCGGGGCTGTTGGGCGGCTCGTCTTGTTACGGCATCGCCGTGTAATTTGTATTTTATTTTAATATTTCTAACAGGCCTATGTCTAAATAAAAAAATTAATAAAATTTGTGCCTGATTTTTTCTGCGGACTAGGTGGTTGGGCGGCTTTTAAAAACACTTGGGCGGCCCACGTAGGACATTTGAATGCAGGGAAATCAGGAGAGTTTTCCACAGCGCTGACGGGCGGCGTGTCCTAAGCCAGGCAGGATGAGGATGCACGTGTGATTTCTTTGTGCTGTTTTGGTTTCTTGTCGTAAGGCGCAGTGCTATAGAGGAGGCAGTGGCAGTCGCTCGTTGCTCGGGTTGTACTCACTGCAGTTGTTTCGGTGTCTTGGCTGGTGCTTGGGCGGCACCTTAAACTCAAACATTGTGCGTGGTTTAATGGATGGCACTGCTTCAGACTGTGGGAAAGAGATGGTGTGTTGTCTGTCTTTGTCGCTGCTAGTCTGCAGCCTAATTAGCAATGCATGCTACTCTGTTACTAGCTAACTTTTGCGTAACCTGTTTTTTTCTTGTGGCATGTAATCGGCTACAAGGTTTTGTGTACTTATAGGTCTGCCAAAGGCTTGGCCAACACCAGACAACTACCAGTACGATATTCCTGCATCAGGCGGTTGTGCATTTCTGATAAACCTGTTTCTGTGTGTGTTTGTGAAAGGACTGGACTTAATTACTGTTCTGCTGTCAACAGGACAGTCCTGGATTACTACAGTGGCTTATAGTTCTGAGCAATTAATTACATAATGAATCCAATTACAGCCTGAAATGAATGGAGGTACCCGAGTGCTGAGAGCACTGAGTGGAGCTCCATCAGTGCTGAGGACCTCTGACACCCTGTTATCTACATCAAGGGTGGATGTTCATTTCCCCCCCCGGCAGGGTTTTCTGAGCTGTTTGTTTGTGTAGGCATCAAAACGTCACACGCTGTCTTCACCAGCGCTTATTTGCTTTTATGAAAGAAATAATCGAATCCTCAGCGCCTCAGAACTCCAGGACCCCTGCCTGCTCGCAGAATAGGTACTGGGTTACTATGGTAACAGCATCCAATGCCCAGCGTTTTGGTCCCATGTGTCTCCAGAGCGATGGCGTACAGGATCGTGAGAAAACTGGCAAAATCATTTTTCCGACTTTCAAAACGGACATAACTGATATTCTTAGAACCAACTGTTACTCTGTCAATAAACACTTGAGGGCAGTCTAAAAAAAATGATTATGATGTGTCTGTGCTTGTTAAACCATTACGAGTACCAAAAAAAAAGCAGTGTGCGATTCACTAGGCAGTGGGTGAAAAGTGTACGTAACTGCACTAGCAGTGAAAGGTCATTGCAGAGCCCTGTGTGGGTTATGCATGTTTAGATTGTGTGTACATAAGTTTCAGTGACTAAACACTGTTTTTTTAATGAAAATGGGGATCACAATGATGTTATATTCACAATAATGACCACAAATGACCTCTTGCAGTAAGCACGGGTTTTTAAACTTGACCTGAAACCTGGTGCAGTCTATTTAAAAGCTATGCAGTATGTATGTGTAAAGTTGTCAATGACCACGGCTGTTGTCATAGTCACAGGAGTATGTCTCCACTAACGTGTTAAATGTCCAATGCTGGATTCGCTTGATGACAAAGGTGACTTTGAATGTGCCCACAGGGTTTCTGCTATGATTTAAGTGGGCCATTTCATTGCACTGAGACAAATATTTTGACAACTCAAA
Source organism: Anguilla anguilla (assembly GCF_013347855.1). Lineage (NCBI taxonomy): Eukaryota > Metazoa > Chordata > Actinopteri > Anguilliformes > Anguillidae > Anguilla > Anguilla anguilla. The sequence continues at coordinate 35,509,100 of NC_049214.1, read as the reverse complement.
TAACCGTGCTACGGTCACAAAAATGATTCATTCCAAATGGTCCAATTCTACAAATTGAGATGTAAGTTCCAATAAATATTGAAGAGGTCCATTTACTGGCTATTTAACCGATCTCATTTGTGGTTTGATGGTTCTATTTTTTAGTCATTAGTATTCCTGCACCAGCGTTTGTGCTCAGATTAAAATGAAGCCCTTGTAAAATGGCAGGCGGGTTTCCCGTTAACGTTAACCCCGGCTAACACCAAATGTTCTCGCTATTGCATCGCCGCTACTTTGCAGCAAACCTGTGGAGAATGTTTTGTGTTAGCTGGGTTGAATCGGGACTCGCTCCACTTCAAAAAATAGGCGTGGAGAAACCCAGCCTGGTACTTTACTTGTCCAGTCAGAGGCAACGTGGCACCAACATCCATGTATAAGTTTGAAAAAAAGTGACTTGGCTGGACCCTTGCTCAAAACATATCTTATGAGGACTGATCTGATGGCTCAAACCTCACGTCTCGCAACTTGAAATGTGATGCATTATTGCATTTCTGATCTGCGCTTACTAGTTGGGTGGTGTTGTGCAGTTTTATTATTTTCATCAGTACATATAACAAGCACACACAACACACACGCATATACGCATTCACACACACACACAGTATTACTGGTAGAAACGCTCCCATTGCATTAAGTCAACTATTAACACACACACATTTAAACACTCACTACATTTCAGCATTCAGCATCTTAGGGACTTAGATTACATTTTTACTCACAGTCTGTTTATACCGCAGGATATTTTTTTGCTGAAGCGATTCAGGTTATGTGCACTTGCTCAAGTGTTATAACAGCACTGGCCCAGGTGGCTGTCGAAACCGCAACCTTCGGGTTTCAAACTCAACCGTTATACTGCACTTCTGACCAAACGTCACTGTGCATCTTCGGAATCTTTTCAGACATTGGCAGTTCATAGAAATTTCCAGGGAAGAAACCAGTTAGCATGAGCAAAAAAAATCTGCCAACCTTAAATTGCTACATTTTTTTACAGCCCTGTCTCTGATCCAAGTCTGGTTTTCAGCTGGGCGTGGGCGTTCCATTGATATGCAAATGAGCTGGACGTCACACATAAACAAACACGCGTGGCTGTTGTTGCTAGGTTGC